>NC_079412.1:10096210-10176210 GCF_026213295.1 Gadus chalcogrammus | reverse complement strand
AACAACAAGGTCATTGGTGGGGAATTACATAAACATTTTTGTTGCTTTAAGATCGGGTTGAGGCGTATAATTTGAGTCATTCAGTCATTTCCTTCTATTGTTTCCTCCAGCTTTTTCTTTCTTTGTAGCGTTCCTAGAGTAGAGACACGCTGTCCTCAGCCCCACTCCATGCCAGCTCTGTGTTACACAACGTCCTGTGACGACCTCCCTCTCCGACCGGCCGGCCGGCTGGCTGTCCCGGTGGGCAGGAGGGACAGCGTTTGAGGGACGGGGTTAACCCAGGGGCAGCCCGGCCTCAAGGCTTCTTCAACCGCTGCCTGGAGTTCTGTTCTGTCATTCTGTTCCGTCTTCTCATTTGCGGATGACGTCATGAAGGGGGCCGCCGCGTCGTTTGAGTAATGAGTGACACCTGGGTCCAGGAGGACTTCTCTGTGTTGTCTCACATGCACGTCGCAACCATTACTGATTACCTGAATATTCTCCAATCTTTACATGTTGTGTTGTTGGTTTCATTATCTTGTTCTTTTTCTATTCTTGTTTTCTTGAATACTGAGCATTAACGATGTCCACGGCTTGGGGTTAGGATGTAACGGCGTTACGTGACGTTTCGGATAAAAGCCCCCACCAACTGACTTATTTTTAGAAGGTGTAGTTGTAGTATTATTAGCGCTGCTATACAGATATATGGTATTTAATCATGTCTGCTGTTTAAATGTGTGACAGAGGAAATGAAAAGCGTCACCCCACAGCTTCCCTATCTAACAAAGTTGCGTACGCACACATCATAAAAGCAGGTATAAAAGAGGAACTGGTCCGATAAGCAACAAGCCTTCTTAATGCGCCAGCTGTGGTCTGTGTATTGACCCTAACTTCCTCAGTGTAATAGAGGGAAACTAAATGATTCACAGGATAGGTAAATATATATATTAGAAGTTTAATTCAAAAATGGTCCTGAATTGGAAGGATGTGGGTTAGGTGATTCTGAAATATTCATGTACACATCATTTAATGATTGATCCTTTTCTTCATGTTGGGCCTAAACAGACTTGGGTTTGTTGAGATTTGCTCCTTGCCAGCTGTTGTGGTCAGAGGCTGAAGGAACCTG
The DNA here is from genome assembly GCF_026213295.1 of Gadus chalcogrammus. NCBI lineage: Eukaryota > Metazoa > Chordata > Actinopteri > Gadiformes > Gadidae > Gadus > Gadus chalcogrammus. The sequence continues at coordinate 10,175,105 of NC_079412.1, read as the reverse complement.
CCCATCTGTACACTGAAATAAAACCATATCCATTAACAGCCAGCCCCACCTGTCACTACGTTGAGCAGGAAGCTAGTGTATGTGTGTCAGTGTGTGTGTGTGTGTGTGTGTGTGTGTTGGTGGTGGTAATTTGAGCACAATTCAACCGCTGCAGCAGAAAGAAAGTCTTTCATTATCTTTCATGCTTGCTATCTTGGCAAACATCTTTACCTACAGTTATTGCCTCTGCCAACACACCCCCACATACACACACACACACACAGGCATCCATACACACAACTGCATGTGTGCACAAGCACACACACACACACACACACACACACACACACACACACGGTCCATATCTCTGAGCCTGTTGGCAGTTTGCTGTCAGTCTCATTCAAGGCCTTCCCTTTAATCAGAAGGATTAACGGGAACTGCACCCATGGTGATCTACAATGAAACATTTGAACAATGTTCATATGAGTGAGCAGATCGATTACGAGGGGTTAAGAGATTGAACGAGACAGAGTGTTTTTACACGCTGCTCCAAGTCCACCCTCACCCACCGCCTGTCCTCACACCTGTCGCGCGGCCAGGTGTCCCTTCTTGTATTGCGTTTGCTGTTTGCACAAATCATGTGAAGTCTGTTTCTTCAACATAAACACACACACACATACACGTCTATTTTAGTTGATCTTTCATTCTGAAAATTGAGCGTCTGGTATATGACCTCACAGCTCTGCCCACATCCTGCGCTAGCGTTGTTCGTGATATCTTCAGACACATCAACGCACGTACAGCCACCCACATTCAGCCCACGTGAGCCCGGTCCTTGGTTCTAAAGGCCTGTATTATGGTGTGCCTGGGATACGATTGCCCCAACAAGAATCCCCTCCGCTGAGCAGAGGGGCAGCCAGCACTGGTGGAGCATGTCAAATTAGATTGGACAGTTCCTACTTCCATACACCTGAAATGCAAATGAGAAGCAAATGCACCACAGGGGGGGAGGGGGCAGTCCTGAAGTCTCCTGGCTTTGATATGATCCAAAATACTTGTTAATATCCCAGTTTTTTACTAAAACGATTAAAGTCTATGGTTGTGCTAATAACTGAAAATGTAAGGAGTTACGATAAGTAATTCGCGATTTGTACTCACGAGTATATTTACAAAAGGAGTGACTGTTTGGACTCATCGCAGCGGTTGTAGACAGTGCGGCCCTATCCTGTTGGAGCAAAGACAGAACAAACGCATCCCTATAGCTGTGGACAAACAGTGGCGTTTTACTGCGGGCTGGTGCTTAAAGCCCTGTTGGCCGCCCTCCCACTCTTCTAATCTGCCATTGTAAGAATTGCCAAATGCTCAGTGCAAAGCCTTTGTCTCAGACCTCCATTAAATGGCCCTTTCACGCGTTGATTCTAGAAGACAATCATCGCGCCTGGTTAGCCCGTCGTTATGCCTTGGCCCTGAAAGCCCCATTTGTTACCAGCCCATGTTTTAAGCAACGACTCATGTGAATGACAAACCCTTACGTCAGATTCCTCTCCCACCCCCAGCAGTCTCCTCCCCACCCAGGACAACACAACACGGCTGAACTCCAGCACATGGCTCACATTCCAGCCCCCCCCCCCCCTTCCCCCAATCATCAGCACGCCTGACGCGAGCGTGAATGAGTGACGGAGGACAATGTGGGGATCGTGGAGCAGACAAACAAGAAAAGTGAGCAAGTGACCACGGGTGACCTCAAGGGTCAGCTGTGACCCTGAAGTGAAAAGATGACCCCCAACCCCCCTTTTCTCCCCCACAACCTCCACCACCCTCTCAACACACACACACACACACAGACAGACCCAGTGGTCATCCGAGCCACCCATGGGAACATGGTTGCTTGAAAGTGAAGGGCTAGGCAGCGTCGGCATGCAGCAGCGACGTTAAGAAGGCGGTGTTGTATGGGATACAGGCATCAGCCTTTCTCCACACATTCCTCTGCATTCTCCCAACAATCATCTCTGTTCAGGCGCAGCACAAGAGCCTCCGCATATAAAAGCCTTGAAATCACGCGTAGCCAACAACATTTCTGCAGCCACAGAGAGTTCACCATCGCAGCTGAAGGGCACTAGTCTTTAACTGGAATGTGGGGGAATCTCCACTGTGACTCTACCAAAACTGTTTATGCGAAGAAGGGAAGGAGTTGGTTTTAGTTTTGGTGAACCGCGGTGAATGTCTCGAACAAAAGACTCATTCTTACAAGTTCTACAGGGATACAAACAAGCAAGTCGTAACCAAAATGCAACATATTTATTTTAAAAAAATGGACTTTGGTGATAAATCAGGACAAAACTGAACCAGCCAAAAATGTTTTATACAAAATTCCGTCTCGAAAACTGACTTTAACAAGGCACCATTCATTCAAAAGGACTAAATAAAACTTGGTGCATGCAATCAAAACAATTAAGTAAAATAAATAAATAACTTAAAACAACCAAAAAACGTACAATGTCAAAATGTACAGGTGTAAAGCCCCCCCCCCACCCGGAACGAAGCCCCGCCCCCACCCTCCAGAGGCACGTGTAGGAAAATAAGGTGCAATTGAGATGAACAATCAAGACTTTGGTCTCATTTCCTTTCCGCCTCTAGTCTTTGGCAGGGTTTTGTAATGGCTATTCTTTGGCAAGTCTTTGGCGTCCAGTCGGACGGGTTTTGCAACGCAGTTCTGAGCGCGTTCACACCGTTCCGGCCGAGGCTCTGGGGCTCTGGGGCTCGGGGCTCAGAGCTTGCTCTCCTCTTCCTCCAGGGGAAGGTTCAGCCCCGGGATGAACTTGAGCAGCCGCCGGCGGAAGCTCTTCTGTTTGGGCTTCCTCTGTGGCAGCGGGCCTCGCCCCAAGACGCTCGGCCTCTCGCCCGAAGGAATGGTCGTCGACGAGGTGGTCGACGAGGGTTCCCGCACGTAGCTGCGCGTGCTGGCGCTGCGCGTCAGCTGCGTCTTGGCCGTGGAGAACAGCTCGCTGGCCGGCCGCAGACGCAACTTCCTCTGCGGCGTCGGAGCCTCCGTCTTCTTCTTCTGCTGCTGCTCCTCGCCGCACACCTTGCCGTTGCCTGTTCCGTTAGCGGTGCCGGTGCCGGTGCGCTCCGCCTGGTAGAGGCAGGTCTGGTAGAGGGGGTCCTCCTCCCCGGCGGTGGCGGTGCTGAGGGCGCTGGCGCTGCTGCTGCTGCTGGTGCTGCCGCCGCCCGTGCAGCGCGCGGCGCGCAGCACGGCCGGGCTGGGCGCACCCAGGCTGCCATAGATCCCCGCCGACTCCAGGGACTCGTAGACGGCCGCGTCGCTCAGCACGATGCCTGCAGCGGGGGGGGGGGAGAGGTTCAGACACTTTTGGGGGGGGGGGGGGGGGGGGGGGGGACATATGGCGCACAGAGACGTGGTGACGAGCTACTGAAGTTGGACGCCTGGAAGAGGGCTGTCTGGATGTAGCACTGAAGACGCAGTGGAATAATTTGTCGACATTCTCTAGCAGTAATATATCTATCCAGCTATATCTATAGAACTATGTGGGACGTCTCAGGACCTACCGTGAACCAGCCGTTGCTCCTGCACCATCAGTGATCGAAACTCGTCCCACTTTTCATGCAGAGTTTGCTGAAAGTTCAAACACGGCGTTAATTCTTCTACACAAATCGAGAAGACATCACACATCTACTTAAAGTCGTGTGGCCGCGTTTGCGTGGGTATGCATCTCAAAACAAAAGCTTGTCCGACACCGGGCGCACATGGGCTAAGCCCGGAGCAGGTGGGCTCATTTTGAGGGGGGGGGGGGGGGGGGGGGGGGGGGGGGCTGCCTCTCCCGGGACGCCCTGGACAGGCTGCTCCGTGCAACAGAATGCAGCCGTGTCCACCGCTCAGACCCCGCGCACACGCACGGCCGCTAGCGCGCCGCAAGAAGCTACAGCCGCTGCCTTGTGACAGGTGGGAGCGTTGTAGCCAGGGGGGGTTGAGGCGGGGGGTTGTCAATAACAGGTGGGGCGGGGGGTTGGTCCCGGGTTCTATATCCAGCGTGCAAGCACGGTGGTGGTGGGGAATCCGTGTTCTCTTGGCAGTTTAAAGTGCTGGCCGTGCATACATTCTGAACTCTGAGGGAGCTGGTCATTAGCAGCTAGCTAGCTAGCTAGCTAGCTAGTTAGTGTGCGTGTGCGTGTGTGTGTGTTACCTTCAGGTACTGCAGGCGAGCCTCTAGCTCTGCTTTCCGTATGGAGTCGCTGTACACCGTCTCCAGCCTGCAGCAGAACAACAAAGCAGTCAGATTAGTTGCAACGCTGGAACGAAGGCAGTAAATGCTACAAGGTTACACATGGAATAGGCCCATTAAAAAAGGGAAACGCTAGTTTGAGCCATGTTAAAACACTGCTTCACGAGACACCGGAAATGGACCCAAAATTGAGTCTCTAGTCTTAAGAGTGACTTCACAAGGAAACAAAATACAAAAAACAGATGTTTCTACCAACACACTTTGGTGTCGAGTGACTTTTAGATCACAGTTGAGGTCTTCCTATTTTATAGAGCAGCTTTCAACGTCAATGCCTAGTTAAACTCTAGCTAATACGGACGCCCGATTGCTCCAATAAAACGTTCTGATGATCCTCATGTGGTTCACAGCCCGTCTTCAAAAAGCCAGCATGAGGAGGATGTTGGACTAATTGGTCGGTCCGTCTTTATGAGATAAGAGTCAGAATGCAGTTGAACACCCACCCGAGGGCTGGACTAATTAGAAGACTTTAACCGGGTGTTGAAAGGCCTTAATTGCTTCCACTTCGGCTAACACATCCCAGTCTTACAAAACATCACAACCTTCCTTACATTTATAAGTTAGAAAGAAGAAAAGAAAAAGAAAAATAGATCTTCATAGATATATCTTTATAGATACATATTTTGTGAAATACTTAAGCACTGTGTGACATACTTAGAGGAACTGACCAAAATGTATAACAAAAGCATGTAATTTGAGCTCCTTTCATCGCCAAAACAACCAAACCGAGACATGTAGCATGAGTTGGCCTAACTCAACCCCTGTTTCCTTACAAAAGATGCACTTCTGATACAATTCACTTTGTCACGACACCGAAACCAACAATCATCCCATTATGATGATAGATCAACCACACACACACACACACACACACACACACACACACACACACACACACACACACACACACACACACACACACACACACACACACACACACACACACACACACACACACACACACACCTACCTGATGGAGTTGCCGCAGGCCCTGATGAGCTGGACGATCTCCTTGTGGCGGAAGCCGTCGACGGCGTCCTCGTTGACGCTGGAGATGGTGTCCCCTGCGTGAGCAAAAAATACATCTGTGAACCAACCACCCTCAGATGTGCTCCTCTGTGGCTGGTGTTCAGGCCTACGAGGCCAAGTCCAAATGAGAGTTGGCCGGAACCAAGCGTTTCCCCTCCACATGCGATAAAAATATTTCACTACGAATGTGCACTCGTGGCATTTGACCGCTCCTTGCACTCATTAATTAAAACCATTTGTTTTTATTTGTTTCTATGTATATTCGACCCAACTCGTGTTATAAGGCTCCTCAATAGCCGAATCAGAGCCACTATTCACCCTTTAAAGTTGAGAATGTTTTTTTGTCTTTATAAAATTGTGAGACATTATGAGACACAATGACCCAACTGCTCTTGTACATTATCCAAAACAAATAAATAGATCAATTAGACGAGGTTCAAACATTATCTTTGAGAGGCAGACATTTTCTCATTGGTGATATTTTTAGAGTCAACAGACACTGGCTCATCATTGTCGTCTGTTGACGTCACGCTGAGTGAGGAAAGCCGCGACGGAGGGCATGCGAAGAATGAGGGAAGTGAAACTGGAATGACATGTGCAGGTTGGACTGAGGAAGAAGTCACATGATCTGCACGCCAGATGGGGACAGCAGCGCGTGACGCTCGGGCCATTGTTCCTAACAACTAACCACAAACGTTTACAGCATCTGCCATCATATGAATCCTCAAACTTGTCAGTGCAGTACCGTTTCATAAGCAGGCCATTTCCATCCAACTCTGAGTTAGAAGAACAAATGTGTGCCATAAGAAAGTAACACTGCAATAAAAAAAAGTGTTTTTACTAGTCCAGTCTGGCACGTTAGTGAGAGCTAGCAGACTCCTGTTGGATGGCCCTCTTTTAGCCTCTCTTTTAGCGTTTGTCGACTAAATTGGCCTCTCTTTTAGTGTTTGCTGACAGGAAAATGAGTTGACGCATTGTTATATTTGTACTTCCTTAAAAGCAGGCTGAAACCAGAGTGTGTGTGCACAAAAAAGGGAAGATCGGGAGCTTGGCAGGAAGAATCTAAAATAGAGATCGATTTTCAATTCTGCTTTAGATGGCCAAATCTAAAAGGTCAACACTTACCAACTTTGAGTCCTGCTTGCTGGGCGGGGCTATCGTCGTGCACCTTGCACACAAACGTGCACATCTCCACCGAGTTCTGGTCCTGGTGGTGCAGCCCATAGGTCTGGAGGAACACAAACACAGGACGGCATTAACACTCAGCAGCTACTGGTGGGTGCCACAATGTTTAAGGATATGCAACCATTTGGAAAAACATACATGGTTCCCCAATAAACCACTGAAAGAGACGCCGATAGACGATGCAAAGGCTTAGACAAACACAGATAATACTGATAATTAGCAACCAGACATTGCTGATATGCAAAGCAAGTCTTTCAGTTCCCTCATCTGGCTTGTTCTGAGTGTTCACCAGTCTTTATAAAATGGTGTGTAGTTAAAAAATCATGTCCGACCTTAACCTTTGGTTATTGTTTTTGGTAACCATGCGCTGCCAAGTAATCATTCGCAGTTTCTGTTCCTCTATGAGCACGGAACAGAAGTGTAAAACCCACCCTTCATCCCAGCAGCTACAACAGTCAGTCAACTGGTATCAGCGGGCCTACAGCCTTCCTCTGTAACCATGGTGACAGGAAAACATGCTTCCTTGAGAGGAAAATACTTTTGTGCACTTTGACAAAGTTACGCACACATCAGACTATAAATAATAGACCTATGAATACCATCTGGTTCTTTTTGTTGTCAAAACATAGAATATGTCTCATGCTTATAGATGACACTTCATCCTTGAAAAGGAAAACATATCTCAATACAAGCGCCGTAGTATTTAGGATGATGGTTTACACTAGCCAGTTAGTTTCAACGCAAGCTTCTTGTTCTGAGCGGTGGGGCAGTGGGGCAACACCGCATGCAATCTATTCTATGAATTTGAATACTTGAACCATGGAGGACATGGCGGTAAACACGATGCCAACGCGGTGACGTCACACCACGAGGCCCGCGGCCTGCAGTGACGCTTTGCAGTCATCCATCTCATCTCTGACTGCCTCACTTCCTGTCGGCCGCGACACGACAGGAAGGGCGGGGAACATCCAGCCGCGCAATAAATAGAACAATATTTCAGTTTGGACCGGTCTAGACCGCACTTCAGAAGAGAAGATGTTTTTCTCTCTGGGGGCCGAGCGACACCAGACCTCTGTGAACAGCAGCAGAGGGCCGACCACAGAGCGGGCCGTGACTGCGCCACCGCCAGGGCTTCAGACGGGCGCCCGAGGCCCCGCCCCCGCCGCGGCCGTGTTCCGGCTGTTCCGCCAGGAATGCGCCGACCTCGGCTCCACACTGGGGAGATTGTGCGGCGGCCCTGAAGGGCCCGGGGCCGCGGAGGAGAGGACACGCTTGTCGAGGTTAAATGTGCAAACGACAAACAAAGTTATGTCTGCTGAGAGCGTCCCGAGGGCACGACAGCGACGAGGAACACACAGGTATTCCATGAGAAGCAGACGAGGGTACCATAACCATGGCTCGAAATAGAGGAGGACCGGGTGGCGGCGTGGGAGCGTTGGGACGGGGGTGGGACCGATGCGTGACCAACGGCCCAGACACCCATCAGAGGGAGAGTATCAGGAGGGGGGGGGGGGGGGGGGGGGGGGGTGTCATGAGGAAGGCCAACTCGTCTGCAGAAGTCCCATTTGACGTCTCTAGGAGAGCAACCGGTAAACCCTCCACCAGCGCACTCCGTATCGGTCCTCTTACCTGGATCTCAAAACCAAAGGACTCCTCCTCCGTTTTCTCCAGGACGACCACCTTCCTGGAGACACGACAAGACACCACACATGAATACAGCATGTCATCATCATTTCAATGTTCCCTCACATCCACTTGCTCAATTTATAGCCTTTTCTAACGCTTTATCTAGTCTCATTTTGTTTCATCATTTCATTTTTTCAATCATGACCTCAAGTGATGGCTTACTGACAAGGCTGGAAAACAGCAAACTTGATACATAGTTCTGCATTTTCATTATGAGAACTCCACCCTTTGTTGCCTCATCGACCCAGGGCCAATCTCTACATTCACAGAACGACTGATAACAGGATCGTCAGTTAAAGTGGAGGAAGCGATGAGGAACCTTGCTGTGATCCTTCTGGCCTTAAAAACCTTTTTCAGGGTTATCAGCTAAGGGATTTAAAATATGCGAGACGCAGCCTTGAAAGCCATTCTGGAGACTGGTAATATGAACAGAGATTGGATCCATCCGTGGGCCTTTAAACCCCTAGTGAGGAGAGATTAGGCGAAGATGAACCAGAGTGATACTGTGATACAATAACACAGAGCATAATGTCTGCTGGAAGACCCGGGAAAAACAGCAGATAAGCGAGCGTCATGGTCGAGTGCAACTTTATGCAAATCCCAGTGCAGCGACAGAAGTGGACAAGAGTTCCCTTGTAGCCCGTAGCGTGTGGACGTCACGACTGTAACTGTACAGGGCTGCCACCGTCTCCGGGGTCGTCACAATTTATCCCAGCTCTGGGGCAGAATATCATACATAGTAATGACCAGGGAGACGAAGAGATTAGTTGTGATGAGAGTCGGCTACTGACTCTAGCCATGAGAGCCAAGAGGCCTTATGGATGTCTGCAAGCCACAAACAACGACTCTCCTTACACCAGACAGCCTGCTTATTCTTTGATATTAAGAACCACAACTTTTACCATCACAGGCTATGATTAGGTAGCAGAAGGGAGTGATTATACTTAATGTACGCACTTATTGTATGTCGTACGTCCTGCTACTCAAAAAAAGGGTTAGTTGTGTAGCATCTTATCCAAGCCCTCTTTGTGGTGTACAGGGAATGGGTTAACCTCGCGATTGTTAGTGCTTGGCACTTGGTTCTATGAACATCCTTACTGTACCGACAGCAATATATTGTTTCACCTTCGTCTGACAAATGCACTTATTGTAAGTCCCTATGGGCAAAAGTGTGTGCTAAATGCCCTGAATGTGAATGTAAATGTAAACGATTATTAAAAAGAAGTACGGATGAACACGGCACCAGAAGATCCGGTGCGGGAGTGGGGGAAGATTAGACACGGGAGAGAGCAGGAGGTGGGGGGGGGGGGGCGTACCTTTGAGGTTCGGGGGACTGCGCCAGCGGTTTCCATTTCTGCAGTCCGCCTCCCTGTGAGGACGGAGAGGGGGAAGGAAACGTGCGTAAGTTACCACAACACCACACCTCCTCCGAGGGCTTAGACGCCATCCGCGTCAGACTTACCGGGGCTTTCCGCTCCGCTTTCATGGACGTATACCTACGTCTGCACGCCCTGCCTTTGAACAGGACGCCTGTGTACACGTGACATGGGGTTGTGTCTGAGCGGCACAATTAAAAAGGCCCTCAAACCAGAACTACCAGTCGGGCAAATCTTTGTTGACCTAATTACACACCTGTTGGTAAACAACACAGTCCATGGAGGAGGAGCTATTTAGAGCGATTACATCAAACACGATGACCTCATGGAGCTGTTGCCATAGGCCTGTTATTAAAACTGATATATTCTGTGTAGAAAATACATCTTTATCCAGCTTCATAAAGCTACGGCATTGACATAGGTCTAGCACTAGTAGACGTGGCCTATACCCACAATTGCAACATTGAGGGGGAACCCAGGGGAAATAACGTGCTAGGGCAGGGGTCCCCCCCGCCCCACCCTACTGTAAATACGAGGGATATCTCTTCAGCTGAGCTGCGCCTAATCAGTCCGGTCCATTCACCTCTGTTCCACCTCCATGTCCTCTACCGCTGCTCATATGAAAGGCCGCTTTGTGGGGCAGCTGCTGGCTGGGCTGTAAATGTTGCTCTCTTTATTTCCCCAACACTTACAGAATTGTCCCAAGCCCTTCTCAATGCGTGCATTTACCCCCCCACCCCAAGAGACCAATGAGAGCACAGTGGACTCCCGGTCCCTGAACACAATGCACAGTGTTGTTGCCGGAGACTGGATCCCAAGTCAATGAGCCCTTGGGCCCGAGAACACCTAAACACCGCCCCCCCCACCCCAACACACACACACACACACACACACACACACACACACACACACACACACACACACACACACACACACACACACACACACACACACACACACACACACACACACACACACACACACACACGCACGGTAGGGGATTCTCATCCATTTATGGGTTTAGGGAGAGAAACCATAAAATATACACTAAAAGTTTAGGATACATCTGCCTGCATGAACTTTGCGTGAATAAATAAGATATTTTCTTCACAAGATCCTTGAGTTTAGAAGACAGTTAATATGCTCAATAGAAAAACATTACACTTAACTTACCCACAACGGATACGTTAATTTCATTTAAATTAATTCACCAAAGGTTTGTTAGGTCTGTCCTCAGGCAATTCCGTTTACTTCCAAGTCGAATGTGAGCAAATTAACTCTTCAGTTGTTCAAATATGTTGACGAATAAACCCGTTTTTAAATGTCTGCGCAAACACAAACACACTGTACAACCTGGGGGACTGGATGGCTCTGAACATCATCCTTAGCAGATGCTTATCAAACTGCATTTGACACACTGACTGACTCCACTGTGTGTTGGGGGTCTAAGAACATCACTGTATGTTGGGGGTCCACATCCCTGTATGTTGGCGGTCCTACCCCATCACTGTATGTTGGGGGTCCACATAGTGATGTGGACCCCCAACATACAGTGGTTTGGTTAGGATGCCTCCCGATGGTCGCTACAAGTGCATCACGTGTCAAGTGATATTCTGTTGCTCCTCATGCGCATCTATCTTTTCTTCACCTGCGTGTTTTGACAATTTTAACGTGTTGATCCTTGCAACATTTAACATATAATTATTAAGCTTATGCATAATTCATAAAATAAAAATCGTGTCAAGTCGGTCCAAAAGGAAACACCTAATTGCAAATGCACTTTTTAACATGGTGATGGGGGCCACCACACTCCTGCCCTTACTTCACAGCTACAGAGAAAGTTTGGTCCCAGGATCCGGGGAACTACTCACCCTGTTGAAGGTCCGGGGCAATGTCCCGCCGGAGTACGCTAAAGTTTTGTAGTTGTAAACCTCCGAGGAATTTGGTCGCAACTCCACCGTTTTGCAACTATCTGACTTTGATGAAGGGAAATAAATGTCATTATCCTGAATTGATAATCCACCCTGAGGATTGTTGGAATTGACCTTCTTCAGCCTCCTGAAAGTCATTGTTGTGCTCCACTATTAAAGATACCAAGTGCAGACAAATAACTGAGTAAGTATTCTCTCGCTCAAAATGTGATGAACTTCCCAGTGTCCGCTGCAGTGTGGTTGTGACTGTGAGAGGCAACATGTGAGCAGCTGAAGGGTTCCTCCTGGTGATTCACTCAGGGGCGGGGCCTCAGAGAGAACCTCGTCCCCGACCCACGGAGAACCAATGGGACGGGGTGCTCCACATTGGCGTTATTAACGAGAGAGAGCGAGAGAGAGCGACAGCGAGAGAGAGAGAGAGAGCGAGAGAGCGAGAGCGAGAGAGAGCAAGAGCGAGAGCGCGAGAGCGAGAGAGCTCGGTACTTCCGACAGAGGGGGTCCGTTTCCGTCACATTTTTCGTGAAATTCTCGCTCCGGGATCTGTTATCTGATACGCAAAGATCATTGGAAGTAAGAGACCGAACAAGTTAGACCGGGAAAACGCTCTGGTGCAGCATCCTCTCAGCCTAATTGAAAGCCAAAAGCAACGTCAACTTCTACTCCTCTAGCTCCTAATCGCCTTATCTGATGCTGTGTGCACTTTGCATGTAAACATTTCGTGTCTTCGATGGCATTTTGGATTCAGAATTTTACAATTTATAGTTTATATTTCAAATAACATACAAATAATAGTGATCTGGAAATCACATCTGATTCATGCATGAAACAAATGACACCAATAAAAAAAAGGGTTACCTAACCCTTACCATAAGCATTGGTTACAGAAAAGTTGATGGAAATAAATTACAACCAAACAAGTTTATCATGGTTTATTAAAACCTTGATTCACTACTACAGTATAATATCAACATTCTCAATATTAATTGAAAAATATATGGCGAATGAAAGCATTTAAACACGCACCACAACAGTTGACAGAGCGTTTTAAATAAAATATTTTGAAAAAATATATAAATTATGAGTTATTACTGAACACATTAAAATTAACTAAATAGAATACAGCATGGCATTGCTGTACATATGCACATTCAAAGCGGTATAGACATCTATAGGCTGCGGCGTCTTAGAGGCATCTATTCTGTGGTAGACCGGTTAATAACTTCCCCTTCCTGGCATAAGTATTTATATGAAAGTGAAACATACAAATACAAAAAGAAAATGAATTCAAACCGAGTAAAGATCAGCCGAAACTGAAACTTAAGTTAACCTTCTGCGGTTTGAGGTTAAAATGTACAGTCCAATTATTTCTCAAGCTAATCAAGCTAATTTGGCAATACAGCAATTCAAACTCAACTTCAGCGATAAAAGAGGTAGGCTATTCTAGAAGTCCCCTTCCACTATGATCCGACTACATTAAGAGCATGTAGGCTAACTAATCATATCATAAACAACAGAGAACTTATCAAAAGGCACAAACAATGGCATATGAAGCTTGCTAGAAGTTTTGCTTTCATCCCTCCGTTGATATTGTAATACTTCAGATGGTCATACACAGTTGCGGTAAATGGGTCATACATTTGTAAGGAATTGGGGGATTAAAATGAAACCACAACAGAGAAGTCAAATTTGGTCAAAATGATATACCCATGAATGAAGATCCTATACATTTCTAAAAGGCCACATCGACAGGGTTGCATTCCTAAAAGGCGTGTCATGCTTAATTGATTCTGTATTAAAGGAGCACTGGAAGTTCCCCAGTGCGTACCTACTTTACATCACTGCATTCAACGCTACGCATTCAGCCTAAACATTCACAACAGAATATTACCAAAGAGAAATCTTTCTGCCCCTGGTCGGTCAGTGGGTCATAGTCACCAATGTGATGGTATTTATTTGAAAAAAAAGCTGGAAGACTTGGCCAGGGGGGCCATCAGCATGTTGGCTTGATTTTTGTGTGTGATGTGAATCTAAAAAGAGAGAAGGAAAACACAAAAAGCTATTTAACAAAATAGAAATACAAATTGTGTGTATGTTCTCATGGTCACAATATCAGAAAAACCTGTGGACTCTAAACACAAACTCCTTCCACAGAGCCATAAGACTACATGTTTGTTTTTGTACAGTCAGTACTGGCCATCGAGAGCACAGTGTTGCACTGTGAGTTGCAAGCCATCGATATTTATAAAACATGTTTTGACATGTTTATAGACATAACATTGATAAAGTCCCAGGCCATGTTTTGGTTGGTCCCGATCTCCTGCGTGGGTTTGCTATCGTGTATGATAGAGCCATGTGGGTTTGCTATCGTGTATGATAGAGCCATGTGGGTTTGCTATCGTGTATTATAGAGCCATGTGGGTTTGCTATCGTGTATGATAGAGCCATGTGGGTTTGCTATCGTGTATGATAGAGCCATGTGGGTTTGCTATTGTGTATGATAGAGCCATGTGGGTTGTATGATAGAGCCATGTGGGTTTGCTATCGTGTATGATAGAGCCATGTGGGTTTGCCATCGTGTATGATAGAGCCATGTGTGTTTGTTTGGGCTACAGGGCTCACCGTGCAGGGAGGCTGCATCCAGGGCTCTCCATCGATCTGCATGGGCAGGGCCTTGGTTGTCCTGTGACCGTTGGCAAGCATTGAGAAGGAGCAGCAACACAAAAAAGAGTGAGCAAATAACAAACCAATTGCCCCCTCATCACCCCTCATTTGTATGTGAAACGTGATCTGCTGAAAATGAAAGAGCACACTTCTATTATGCCAACGAGAATTCAGGATCATGATTAGCAAGTGATGAAAGTCAATGAGGGCAGCCATTGGCTAAGTGCCCAGGATTATATCACCAAGACAAGTCTGAACATGACTGTTAGGGGGGGGGGGGGGGCGTGCTCACCTGATGGTGATCTGTGAGGTCTTGGCCAGCCTCACTGCACTCTTCATGCCCGTGTAGATCTGACCCATTTCAATGACCCCCTCCAGGCCCACCACCTCCAGCCTGCGGTCGCTGACGTCTGGAGGCAAAGGGAGTCATGAGGAACAGAACCTCACAGAGAAACACGCCCATGATACAAACAGATATGAGGAGTCAGACACTTTGTTTAGAAATGCCAAAATCCATGGGGAAATGTGTTCATAGACTCAAAGCTGGTGTCTTTATTCATCCATCAAAGTTTGATCAATTAATAATGTGGTACGTGACAAGGCGGCGAACGACAAAGTGGTTCTGAATCTGTCGGTTCAACCAGGAAGGACATTGAACATTTGATCAGTTTCAAATCAACACTTGACAGGAGACGGTCATCGAATGGTGGAGGACAAGTGAATCAGCGGCCTAATATCCGTCTCCCTCGGGGGTCCCGGTCCGACGCCCGGTGACCCGGCTCGGGTACCTTGTGTGGTGACCTTGAGGACCTCCGGGTCGACGATGACCTCGGGCTCCTCCTGGCCCGCAGCGGCCTTGACGTCCCCCTTCTTCATCTCCCCCCACAGGTTGGAGCCGCCGTGCATGCTGGGAATGTTGAGAACCGCGATCCCCTCCATCGAGAGGCTACTGAGGTCTATAGGCATACCGCAGCACTGACCACACACACAGAGCAGGCAGTGAAGGAAACATGACGCCTTTGGCCCTACTGTCTGACTGAGCACTTTTTCTGCCATTCATATTAATGGTAAGGCATCATTTTCTGTTCTTACCTCAATTGTCATACACTCATTGACTTTCTTGCAGGATGCAGAGATTGTTTCTGAAGTGGCAAATTCAAAATACCACAGCTTATTCTTCATTCTGTATCCGTACATAAAACAGGCCCCGCAGTTTAGTGTTAGTATTTAGTACTGGCATTTAAATCCTCAAATACTGTGCCAAACATTAACCCAAGCCAACTGGTGGCTTTGCAGAAGTATGCCAGGTCAAATATGACCTTTTAATCGCTAAGAGTGTTAGAAGTGGCCCATTAAAGCCCACACAGTCCCCTAGGTAATGGAGTGTAATGCTGGAACTCAGAAACAGATTTGGATAGCTGCAATGCTGAGAATCCTGATAATGATAATTATAATAATATTATATTATAACTACTGTCGCATTTTGAACTACACTTAAATACAGTTCAAACTGACATGGATAGAGGACATGTTTGCAAATGTCTTTCAACTGTAATTAAAGCATAATTCATCAATGACCCCAGACATGACAATTTGTGTAGATTGCTGCTAAACATGGGAGAGATGTATGCTATTATCTAGATAGATAATTTAGAAATTAAATCATTGCTAAACAGCACGTAGGTCAAGGGAATCATCAGTCTTTTGGCACACAGGTGAATATCAGGATGATTCCTGGTTTAAGTATGTCATGTTGTTGCCCACACCTGCTATTAAACTTCTGAGGATGCTTCTCCCTCATGGTGTGAAATCGGTGCGCGATGGAGGCGTCCTGTCAATCATAAAGCAAAAAGCACCATGATGAACCCAGTGAGAGACGGGCCCGGCCTGGAGGCGCCAGGAGCAGGAGGTGGACCCTCCTGCTCCTGGACCTGGGTGGTGGCGGACTCACCACTCCGATGGAGAAGTAGTTGTTGATGATCTCGTAGGGCACGGGGTCCCCCTCCTCCTGGTCGGGGTCCGTCACCACCCGCACGCTCCAGCGGTCCATGAGCACCGGGGAGCTGCCCTCCAGCTCCTTCAGCACCCGGCCCAGGTCCATGCCGTCGTACCCTGGGAGGGGGGACGACGACACCAATTAAACACTGAACTAAAACTCTGGGCCTTTGTTCTATTTGGAAGGGAGCACGCACACGCACACACGTACGCACGCACACACGTGCACACACACACACACACACACACACACACACACACACACACACACACACACACACACACACACTTGCACACACACACACACAGACACAACACACACAAACGCACACAAACACACACACACACACACACACACACACACACTGAAGGTCTTTATCTTTGACATTTCAAAGCCGTTTGTTCATAGTGTTAAGTCGTTTTCTCACCTCCTCCCCATCGGAGACATCTTGCGAGGTCATTTCCTGTTCCGAGTGGCAGCACAGCTACAGGTGGTCGTACCAGAAGGTTTGCTTTGTCTAAACAGTGGGATGGGAAAAGGAGAATAATAATAGAAAAAAGGGCGAATGCGTCAGGATCATTGGTTGTAAAATGAGTTCTACATTTTTTTTTATTTTGCTAGTGTTTAAGTGACACTGAGTACCAGTTATATCAGGGTTCTCCCAAGATAATGACATAATGGCCTGGGAAGCAAACAATTCTGCAAGTTCACATTTTTCTACGCATTTGCTTTATTGACCTGGTGAAGAAATTTCCGTGGAGAACCCTGAATTTATTACATTAAATGACCAATTAGCACCTCCTGCAGGTAAACCAGAGTCACTGCATCAACAGAGTCTCTGGCCAAGAAGCATGCTATAAAGTTACAATAGCTCAATCAAATGGCAAATAAATAATATGTATACCATCAAGTGATCCGTTAGATAACATGTGTTAATGAAATATATGGAAAATAAATAAATAAATGAGCTAAACGTATACTGTATACATTTCTCACCTATGGCATCCAGGATCCAGCCCACGGTGCCGTCTCCCCCGCACACCAAGATCCTGTAGTCTTGCAGGTTTCGGAAGAAACTCAGTCTGAAAATATATTGAATCAAAAAAGGCTATTTCAAATACAAATGGAAACTAAAATAGCATTCTATTTTAGGTCTCAAGAGGGGCTTAAGATATCGTTTGCTCCAGAAATCCATTTAGTAATGTGGTTCAGCATTGCATTTAGACTTCAATTTAGAAAACGACACCAAAGTTTGGACTTGTGTTTAACGTTCTTGTGATTAATCGAGCTAAGCTTGCGGCCGGCCCCCCACCCTTGTGCAGGTCCCCCGTTCAGCAGGTTGAAGACCTGCCGTGGGTTCAGCAGGTACTGGAACTTCCTCAGCACCCTGAGGCAGAACAAGAGAAGGAGTGAGGCGACTGCAAAGGAACTCAACATTTACACTTCGATTCCATACTCAACATCTATACACTCGTGACTCACTTTTCGCCCTGTTTCCCTCCACTTTTAGGGTTCACAAACACCAGCAGAGGATGGGTGTTGGCCACTGGGCTGATCTGTACAACAGAGGGGCAAAACCGCCATGAGTTAAGACGGCAGTTGGCCAGCCCCCTCTCTACGTAATAACAAGGCAGACGGGCTGTGCAGAAAACGACAGACAGTACAAAGGATCCCTCTGGGCTGGCTGAAAAGACACAAGCCCCCATCCGCCAGAGATAGAAGAGACGGGACATGAAATGCCAACAGGGCAATTCTGAGGACCACACAGGCCTGTATCAAATGTCTCACAAACGATTATGTCTCCCGAACTGATTATTGAACATTGGCCCTCACCCGCGTGGAAGGGGGTAGCGACGAAGCACTCGTGATCAAATGGTCGTCGTCGCACCCTCACACCTCTTTATCTCTCGCAAATGAGTGGTTGCTTATAATTGCTGTGAGTTAACGGTTATTGATCCTCATATTCTGTCCACGCTGCAGAACTGTGAGGTGGTGCTGGGAGGAAGGGTGTGGGCGGTGCTGGACATGAATGGATGGATGCTATCGGACCCCTCCAGGGACCATCTAGGGTTCCTTACAGTACAAATGAGACAATGACACCCGTTTTGTACTGTTTCCTCTGGACCTTTGTCATGGCCGACAGTATCCATGACAAAGGTCCAGGGGACTGTGTGATGTCATGGCTACGGACGATACACTGTCCCCAGGACGGTTCCGAAGTAAATGCACAGATGTACCGCGTAGCTATTTGAAGTGCCCAGAATTATATAGGAACAATTTAGTTTGTCTGTTTGTTTGTAATTAAGGACATTTCTAAATGAAATCCCTTGGTTGCAGAAGTCACCACTCCATCTTCCCGGAAACATCCAGAGTTGTATGGTCATACTGAACCCTGAAATAATATAATAGGTACTCAGTAGTCACAAAATATCCACAGTAACAATTCTTTGCAACATCCCAAATAGTTACCTCCATATTGCATAACTTCACACCTTGTTCTCC
Organism: Gadus chalcogrammus; assembly: GCF_026213295.1. Lineage (NCBI taxonomy): Eukaryota > Metazoa > Chordata > Actinopteri > Gadiformes > Gadidae > Gadus > Gadus chalcogrammus. The sequence goes on along the minus strand of NC_079412.1, from coordinate 10,156,462 downwards.
AATACCTATGTATGAGGATTGGTACAAGCTGTACTTGTACAAATACACCCTGGCGGATTAACATTTGACATTGCAGGGCTGTAGTCTGAAGCGTTGAGCCTCTACTTTGGTGTCTCACACACGTCCAGCATAGTGTCCAGCTGAGCTGATCATAGATAAAATACATAAAACACTTTGGTGTTACACTGTGGCCTACAGACAAACACATAGAGTACAGGACACACCCCAGGTGAAACACATACATTTCATTAAACATATGATTACAACAGATGAAGGACTTCAGGCAGAGCATTGTCGTCACACAAAACATCTCCTGTCTTCTCAATCTGTACTCGGTTAAGGTACTATTTGCACAATTGCCAAACTCTTTTGCATTGAACACAAGTTTCAGCATGATCCCAGCAACCAAACATAAAGGCCCTAGGACCTGTCTGTTCATTACTTTTAATAAGAACTTTGTGACACACAGCCATCTCTGAAATGCAAGTGGTTTTACATCCCCTCATTCACGACGACAAAGATCGCAAAGTGAAAACAAGCTTTTCCTCCCGATAGACACAGTAGCAGTGTTAGAGGAAGGGTGCACTGTCTCTACTGAGTACAACTGGACCTCTGATCTCTTCTTAGGTTGACATGTACCCAGGGTGCAGGTTTGTGGCTTATATTCAGAGCAGAGTGCAGGTCACCAGACATCGGCCCGTTTGTCACGGCAGACTATGTAGGGTGGACTGCATGTTTATAAACTCATTGAAAATGCCTTTGAATGAATCACACAATGACGGCTGATGAATGCAGATCCCTGTGGATATAACCGTGTTGTGCTGGGCTTATGCACACCAAGGAAGGCACAGAGCGCTCTATGCTCTCACTTTTCCCACGCCGGGTCGTCCTAGTGACACCTATTATCAGAGGCCTCGCCCTGTCCCGCGGTGCGCAGCCACGCCAGTTCCCCTGTGGAGCCTCCTCCCTCTCCTCCTCATCCCTCTCCTCCTCCTCCCTCTCCTCCTCCTCCTTCTTCTCCTCCTCCCTCTCCTCCTCATCCCTCTCCTCCTCCTTCCTCTCCTCCTCCTCCTTCTTCTCCTCCTCCCTCTCCTCCTCCTCCCTCTCCTCCTCATCCCTCTCCTCCTCCCTCTCCTCCTCATCCCTTTCCTCCTCCCTCTCCTCCTCCTCCCTCTCCTCCTCCTCCTCCCTCTCCTCCTCTAGCCTCCGTGTCGTTGTGCGGGGACAATACCTGCAGCACCTGGCCGTCGGGAGTGGTGTTGAGCTCAGATTCCTCTGTGGCCGTTGGGCATCCGTTCTTCACCTCTCCTCGCCGCTCCTTCACAGAGACAGAACACCATCGGTCAGATCAGCCCGCGTTTGCTTTAGAGGAATACCAGTGGCATGCCTCAGGGTCGATTCTGCATACTAGCAGAATCGACACTCAATAGTCATCATCCTAGCATAGTTCATCAATAGTGAGCCTCCTAGCATATACAATCAATAGTGATCATCCTAGCCTATCCATCAATATTGAGCATCCTAGCATATACACTCAATAGTTATCATCCTAGCATAGACCATCAATAGTGAGCCTCCTAGCATATACCCTCAATAGTAAACATCTTAGCATATAAAGAAATGTAATGACGAGCAACCTAGCCTTTAAAGACACTCAAAAGTGAGCATCCTAGAACACAAAGACAATGGTGAACATCCTAGCACATAAAGACACTCCACAGTGAGCATCATTTAAATGCAGGAAGGAACCGTGAGCGGAAGAGCCGTGAGTGTCTGACCTTTATGACGGGGTAGATGGCCCAGGGAGGGAGGACGTGGTCTCGGAGGGGTCCGCAGGTGCACTCTATCGGCTCGTGGGCGACACACTCATCGTGGCGCTGTAGAGAAGCAGAGGTCATGTGACATTCAGACCCCGTTTACTGCAAAACGAGGTCGACAAAAGAAGAGCACGAAAGACAAAAAGCTGAAGAAGAGACTGACAGAGATAATGAGAAAAAGTTCAAGAAAAGGGTGGAAACGACGGAGGGAGGAAGGTGGAGAGGCCCTCAGCGTACCATGGTGTGGCACCAGACGCAGTGTTTGCCCGAGAGGCCCTGGTAGCTCTTTATCTTCTTCTGGCATTTGTCACACTTCCCCGAGTCGCAGTTCCCGATCACCCAGTCATGCGCTGGGACCTGGAACATAGGTGTTAACCGTTTACAACCCGCTCAGCTATCTGATCAATGCATTCTCTGGGAACAGGAATGTAAAAATACCCCGGTTTCTTTCTTTGACTTGACGTAAGTCCTGGTGCAGGGAGCCGTGCTCCGGTTGGCACAGCGGCCGTGGACCGTGTATTTACAACCTGTTCAACCAAACAAAAGACTTACATTCACTATGAAAGTCTACACAGAAGCTTTCTATTTAGGTAAATAAATAACATTGCTTGCTGTCTTCCAGAAAGAAAGCTGTTGCACCGCTGCCCTCTGGTGGTGCAGTGGAGTACTTACAGGTGCAGCACAGGCCCTGTTTCCTCAGTCCCAGCAGCATGTTCTGGCAGACGTTGCAGTAAACAGGCTTGTTGAAATGCTTCATTCTCCAAAGATGCTGCCCGTCCTTCTGGGTCATCTGCAAGAGCAAAGACATCGGTGTCATGGGAGACGTTCACCAGATCTCCTTCACCAAACATGGTTTGTGGTTTAGCTTATATCTTTTTTCATAATTGCTTAAAATTGTCTAGTGAAACCCTGCTGTCATTGTAAGAAACTACAACTCATCCTAGGCGGCTGCAATACGTGGAAACAATGCTTCACCACTACCCCTTTTCCATTACAGAGATCTTCATATTTTTTGCAGGGTATATGTGTGCTGTGTGCAAGGCGTGCAAAAGTCACTCTTCCCACCCACGCACTGACTGCCGCAGACAAATGGCATCTCTCATGATCATGACACAGCCCAGAGGGGACCGGCAACAGGCTCTCAAGCTCTTAACACTTAAGTCCTTTACATCTCTCTGTGTCTTTAGCCACAGTTTGGCTTTATTCCGTTTTGTTGGCTGAAATGCATCCAAGATGCAGGTTACGATGTCATTTATTAACACCGGACAGCGAATACACACACACACACACACACACACACACACACACACACACACACACACACACACACACACACACACACACACACACACACACACACACACACACACACACACACGCGCACACACACATACAGCCAAAAACACACGAGTTCAAATGGTAACGCATGTCCACATTATTAGAGAGAATTGAATTTAAGCTAGGGTAGGCAATTTGGAGAAACCAGCCAGAGGAAGCTAGATTGAACATGTTCCAACTAAAGTGCCACCCGCCCCTCAGGCTTCCCTCCAACGCCACTTCCCCAAACACAGGAGCTGCTCTGCTCGCTCCAGTCGTGGTCCACCTAGCCATGTGGATGACTCATGTGCAGTAAGCACACGGGCAGAATGCGTGCGGGTAGCCGTGTAGGTAGACAGACAGGCAGGCAGGCCGCCCACTTCACACATGTATTATAGGACGGGCTCATCATTACAGGCCTTCGACAGCCAACGATACTGGATTTAGTCATAGCATTTTGGTTGAGGGTTGTCGGAGCAAAGAGGCTTTCAACAGAAACACTACTCTAGCTGTAACCAGCGACATCATTGACATCGTACGTTATCGACGGTGTCTCCAACATCCAACAGTCTGGCCAGTGCGCCAGTGAACTCTGGGGAGCCGTGAGCGGAGTGCCGCCCACGCACGGCCTCCGCCTGGGTCTTGGCTGTACGGGTGTCTGGAAATAGCCTGAGGGGAAATCCCTGGCATTGTGGCGGAGGCTTGGTACACTCACAGAGCCTGTCTGGTGGGCCCAGTCCGCCAGCAGATGGCTTCACAGCATGAAGAAGGGATACGGGGGCTCCGCAAAAACCCTTCTGCAGAACAATGCGCCGTCGGAACGGTGCTTTAGGAGATAAACATACTCTCTGGATACCAAGACAAGCCTGCGCCAAGATCGTCCTGCCAAATGGTGCCTCCCTGGGGAATTCTGTGTGAAATAACACCCGTGTCTAACAAACTGTAGTGGTTGTAGTTAATTGATTTGTAAAAAAAGAATAGACTCGATTGTCAGTTATTCATGCAAACTAAGTCAGTCATTTAAGGAGAACCTCACAGCTTCTCGATGGCGCGTACGACCGCGCCCTGTTGAAGACTGAGTCTGCGGAAAAAAACAACAAGGGACTAGAGGGCACCAAAGAGGAACGACTCTTTCCTTTTCCCTGGTTGCTCAACAACACGTGAGCGCAGCCAGCCACGCACACGCTGATTCCTGGTGGCCCCGCCGCCTTGAGCCAACACAGACTCACAGAACAACACACCAGCCGCCGGGGGGAGAGCGGGCTAGGGAGCCGGCCGTGCGCCGTACCTTCAGCCCCAGCAGGACCAGCAGGGGGATGTTGTTCATGCCCCCCTCCACCCACTCGTCCAGGGACACGGTGCCGCTGGCGTCGGCGTCGATGGCCACCATCATGTCCTTCAGCACCTGGGAGACACCAGAGTCCTGCCGTCAACTCTGAATCAGCACTCAGGCACGCACGCACGCACACGCACACACATATACACACACCGTGTTTGTGTGTGTGTGTGCGGGTGTGTGTCTGCCCTGAACAGGTTTCCCGACTCTGTGATCGTAATCTCCCTGACAGTTGTACCCAAGATGTTATCACTGGAAAATGAGTAACAGCTTTTTATTGGGCCAAATTGGTTAAGTGGAACACACACGTGGAAGCACATTTTATAATAAATGTGTCAAAGTTGTAGACTGTGTCTGTATTGTATTGTATTGATTTACATTCAGAATAGTGTCACACAACTAGTCAATTAAAATACAATACTGGTCTAGCTGATCAAACCATAGTTACTGTTCTGTAGATCCCGGATTAAACATTCAGTACCAATTAAATGAGTCAACACGACTGGTAAACAGATAGTACTTTGGGCTTCTGGAATCGAGGTGCGTCAGTCAGTGCTGATTTTGTTGACAACCGTGAAACGCCATTCAAGCCCTATACGAAATGTCTTATAACAAAGACCACAGTGCTATATCACTATTGTTTACATTCACAGCAGGCGTGTTAACTCATGACGCTCAAAGTAGAATTGGCAGAATGAACAGAATTTGACAGATAATACTGTTAACTGATGTTTTATGGAAGCCCGGGGAGACGTTACGATGGTTTGATCACCCAGACGGGTGTGGTCCTCTCAAGTAGATATTTTCTTGTGACGAGTCACGTTCGGTTGGTACAATGTGTTAAGTGTTAAGAGGAAGGATGTGGCATAGAGCCCACAGGGGACTCACGGGTCTGAGTTCGGACACATCCCATCCCAGGTAGTCTGCGGCGTGCATCATCTGGGCTATGATCCGGTCCACCTCCTGTGGGCACGGAGAGGCGACCAATCAACACATTGAACCAACACACTGCAGGACCCAGAGCGGCCCACGCTCTGTGGAACTAAGGGACGGGATGAACCACTATAACTGTACGTATAGAAGTACTGCACTCACAGAGCTGTCCAGGACCCCGTTGCCATCCCGGTCGTAGAGCTTGAAGGCAACTTAGGAGGAGAAGAAGGAGAAGAACAATGAGAGACAGATGGACCAATAACAGTCAAGATATTTGTGTGTGTGTGTGTGTGTGTGTGTGTGTGTGTGTGTGTGTGTGTGTGTGTGTGTGTGTGTGTGTGTGTGTGTGTGTGTGTGTGTGTGTGTGTGTGTGTGTGTGTGTGTGTGTGTATGTGTATGTGTGAGAGAGAGAGTGAGAGAATGAGAGAGTGAGAGAGAGAGAGCGAGAGAGAGAGAGAGAGAGAGAAGAACACAGGCTCACATTCCAGCTTGTCCCTGGGTTGACCATCCTCCAGCAGGGAGAAGTAACACGAGACGTCCTTCAAATAAACCTCTTCTACGGGCCGGAGGAGAAGCGGAGGAGACGATTAGCCACAGCCACCATACCCCCATTCACGTGCTTCCACTGCTAATCTGCCGCCCACATGAATGCATATTACATCAGTGATAGATGTCACGTGAAAGAGGCCATACATTAGAATGCATTCTAAGGGGTGCAGGGGGGGGGGGGGGGGAGACAGAGCGACAGAGGGAGAGAACGAAGGGGTTGTTTATGGCTGTGCCGGGGCGGTGCATGAGCTCACTAGCGCTGTCATCCTGGGCCGACTGAGAGTTCTCAAAGGAGCGGAAGAGCCTCTGGCAGAGGTCGAGGGGGAGGTCCCCCACCTCCAGGTAGGTCTTCAGGAAGAGACGGAAGCCCTCCTCGTTGATGCGCTGTGGAGAGGCGGAGCAGACCCATAGATTATGTTGGTGTCCTCTAGGAGTGGGAGGAGTTAGACCATGCTGATCAATTATTATTATCGATTTTTAACCCTAAGGAACAATATTGCACTTTTCATTACTATAATGACCTTGAAACAATTTTTGTGTTGTAATGCAAGCCCATACTTAAGAATCACCATCATAAGAAGAAAAATAAGTGTTTCAGATTATACAGTTAAATGGCAGATAGTGGTCTGCTGGAAGCAAAAGTGCACTATAACAAGAAGCTGACAAACTAGAGGCCTCCTTGCTGCCAACGGGTACCTCTGGGTATTTTATGAAACTACAATTTAACAGGATTCAGAATTACTGCTACTTTGCCAAAATGCTGCGTGCCAAAATGAAAATGTGTGTGTGTGTGTGTGTTTCTGTAATGTCCTGTGACTCACACATCCCCCCTCTCCCCCTGTTTACTTTTTCATCTTTTGGATGTCACTCTTCAAAAGATGGGGTAGCATGAACAAACACACAAGAAAAAAACCGAAGCTGAATAATTGCCAGGCCATCTGTGTGTCCTGATATTTCCATTCCTCAGAAGACGAGCAGCTCAGGGCTAACGAAGCCGGACTCCCATGGAATCGATGGACCAGAAATCTACTTCTTGTTGACATTCCATTATTCCCCTGCTGGGACCGGCTGCCCGCTACTAAATCACCACAGGGTTCGGTACAATAACAGGCCGGGGAAGAGAACATTACAGCACACCGCTGGCGCTGCAGCGCTTTGCAGAGTTTCGTTACGTTATCAAGCGGGCGATCCACACAGGCAATCAGACGTATTGGTCCCAATTATCACAGATCAATCTCTCCTTCAATCGACTGTCTTGTTAGGGAGTGTTTCTATTAGCATATTTGCTGAAAGGGGTTGATTTCTCCAGGGACCGGAGGGCGGATGTCATCTGATGATCGATAGAAGTGCAACTAGACTAGATCTTACGTTCAAGCTTAGTCGGCATGGGGGCCACCAGCATAGTACTTAGCTAGTTTATGCTGCGTCTGCACAAAACGGGAGGTCATTTCCATTTGCAACCCTGCTTTCACGCTCATTCCTCCAAGGCTGCGCCGTCTGTCCTCAAAGTCCTTTTTCAACTCAGGACATTCAACGCCCCAGAGGCACCTTTGCCTTAATACGTTCATCCCCAGTCCTCCATCACCTGTAGTTTGTTATACATTCTGCCCCACAGTTCTTTTAAGTAAACGCACGCCGGGAAGAAAGCCCCGGCTGTGACAGAGAACGTCAGTAGGACACGCTATCCTTCACCTCTCCGTGGCGGTGCTGGGCCAAACGGCCGTCTGCATCGAATTCCCTCAGCACATCTTTAACCTTCAGGCTGCAGTCTGGTAGGAGAAACACACACACACACACACACACACACACACACACACACACACACACACACACACACACACACACACACACACACACACACGGGTTACACATGCTCAGGCACCTTTGCACATGAAAGTGCAACTGCAAAACTTTTGAAATGCACGTTCACAGAACCCCCCCCCCCCCCCCCCCCCCCCCACCCACACACAAAAAGAGAAAATGACACCTTACCAAATTACTCTCGATAAGAAACCAATATAAACGTTTGGGTTATTGACCAAAGAACAGGATGAACAAGAATAGAAGTACGCAAGATAATGTGCGCACACAGATGATAAAAAAAAAAAGCCACTTGGAACCTGTGGTGTAACGCAAGAAGACCGCGTCTATAAAAAAATCAATAAAAGCAGCCAGTATTTCTGTGATATGGTGTGGGAGTGGTGCGAGAGCCACCTGCCACTAACCCCCCCCCCCTTCCAGCCTCCCATCCTCCCCATTACCCACATTCAATGTACTGCTGCAGCTGGATGAAGTCCACTGGATTCAGCTCCTTCACCTCTGGGTCGGCGGGGGCGGCCATGGGGCCTGGCTGCTCTTCTCCTCAGCCTGCGAACGCTGGAGGAGGAGGACGAGACGAGAGAGAGGACCCACTGAGCAAGAGATGGCTTCAGATGATTGAAATCTAGAGCGAGAGAGATGGAGGGAAAGAGTGGGCATGGTGGGGAGCGGGAGGGGCGGGGGGAGGAGGGAGGATGCAGGGGGGGGGGGGGGGGGGGGGCGTAGCAGCAGCAGTAAAGTAGACTGCTGCCGCATCAAGCCGGGGCTGAGAGCGAACGCAGACAACATCCTTGCAGATTACATCCGCTCTCGCCCTAATGTGATGCTACTAATGTAGTTCACCTAATGGTAAGGCAAGAGACACACAACAACAACCTCGGACCGCGGCTCAAGGTTTGCAACGCTGAGTGAGCAAGCAATAAACCAGTGCAGGGATCGGCTTTTAGTGGGATTTTCATAATTAAATTAACCATATAAAATGTCTAATATTTAGCATGCCAGTATAAGCAGTGACTGGATTGACAGTGAAATAAGACACTCTCAACGAAGCTCATTTAAATAGTTTGAGAACTAAATAAGACAAAAGCTGCTTCAATTGATGCATGGGTCCTTTGAGTGATAGACTAGGAACTGTTGCCGGTAATGCAATGCTTGGTTTCCTGGCGTCCAAATCACATATAATGGATGCATTAATTATTGATAATAATAACAACAGTAAAAACATTAATTGCGTGGCAGGTGTTAACACCAGGTGTCCGCACATAATATATATGTGATGACACACCAGCCCCCCCCACACACACCCCCACACAACCCCCCCCCCCCCCACACACACATATATATAAATATATATATAAAGTGATTTCAGTAGCACTGTACCCTCTAATTCCAACCCGTCTCGGCCTCTTGCTATAAAGTGGGTCTGAGTCTATTAAGAACGATGTCAGGCTGCAGACAGAATTCTTGGTCACCGGGGATCCCTCAGAATCTAAATGTTTTCCATTGTACTTTGGCCTTTAGCCATAACCCATTTGTACGACATCATTTGTCATTTCTACAAAGAAATCTTAATGAGGATTTGTTCCTAAAAGCAACATGAAAATGAAACATCTAATGTCGAAAATGTTTTACATTTGGCAAGTAATGTATGAGGGCTTCAGATAGGAGAGGGAGAGGGATTGTGTTGAACTTGACATCAATCTGTATCAAACATTTTAATTATATACACATATTTGCCTGAAACACAGATTAAACTGTACAATCTCAATGGACTTTCTCTGGCAGGACATGTAACAACAGTACCAAGTAAAACATGTATTATACAAAAAGAATGAAAGGCAGCAGTATATATCTCTTCACACACATATGTGAATGGCCACCAAGCCTCTCCATTGGAGGAAAGCTTTCACTGTATTGAGCTCTGAAAAGGTCGTGCTGTCCCCACTTAGCGTCTGCCAAAGCCCCGTCCCGGTGTTGCCAAGCAGCTCCGGCTGTGAAGCCACTCAGAGCGGAGCACAAAACCCCTAAGTAACGCTTTTACTGTGAAGTCAAAGGGCACTCTCCCCCAGCACCCCTCTCAATACTTTAGATATTCTAAAATATTCTGTGTGTTCACCAATACTAGCATGAACATGTTCAGGTGGATGAAATCAGTTACACGTACATCTTCAAAAATGTTCCTTTCGTTTAACAGTGATGTGCTCCAACATGTCAGTGTCCTCATCACCAACGGAAAACCGTCATTACCGCCCCATACGAGAAGATAGCTCATAATCGAATTCCTCTCTTCCTGATTGGATAATTATTTACACTCACAACACATTGACGTGGAGAGTGGAGATCACCTCCAACAATGAGGGAGCAGCGTCGGATCACTACAGAACGGGGAATCTAATTCAGAGAGAACACCTCACGCTTGTGTCAGCACTGTGGAACAGTCACAGGGGCAGCTCTGCGGGATTCAAACTTTCAGCAGCTCAAATAAACCAAGTCAGGGCCCTATAGCTTGGGAGAGATTTGGTCAATCGGACCGTGGAAGGTGTGTGCGTTGTTAACCTACATACACAGTGGATGACCACCTGCTTCTGGTCCTCACTGAGATTACGCTGCAGAGCTCCGATACGGAAGGCCCTGTTTGGATGCTGTGTGTGTGTGTGTGTGTGTGTGTGTGTGTGTGTGTGTGTGTGTGTGTGTGTGTGTGTGTGTGTGTGTGTGTGTGTGTGTGTGTGTGTGTGTGAGAGTGAGTGTGGGTTTGTGTCCATACTGTACAATATAGTGTTGCCATTGTCTCTTTGAATGGAGAACCCATTAATGTTTTAAATTAAATTGGGACCGAGATTGTAACTGAATCCAGTAACTGCATCACGGAGGCAATGGTTGATTCGGAAGAACAATCGGATCGTCTCGGCTATAAGTAAACATCAAGGATTATAATTATTGGGCTTGTGAATCTGAGGCGGGCCTGTATAAAAATAAAAGTATTGCTATAATATAATTACAGAAATACATGCAGCCTTCTAAATAGATTAAACCAGTGGAAAGGGAAGACAAGCTAAATGAATTGCCAAATGCTTGGTGGTTTTCTTTCCAAGAGCTAGGTCTAGTGATTTCCCATATCCAATCTTTCTCAGGGGTCATTCTACACAAACACTCTTCCTATGCAGCGTCAGCCTAAAGGTATAGGGATGACCTTTTTTGCGAGTAGGCCGGTGTTTGTACAAGCTGTCGTAACGCCCACACCTTGTGTCAAGGAAATCTGCCGTTTTATAACACCGGTGGGACTGAGCCTTTGAACCCCTTCGCTTTGTGCTCGGAAAACACGGCTTAGTGTTCTCCTTTGAACCGAGCGCTCGTGGAGACTGCGCTGGAAAAAGTTAAGAGGCTATATCTAAAAAAGAAAAAACACGAAAAACTATAACGGCAAAGAAGAATGACACACTGTCTCTCTCGCTTTCCCTCTCAAAGTGTGGCGGCCTGTGTGTTATATAAGGTTCGGCTCTGCGTGGTTTCCATGGAAAACAGGTCCCTTCATCAGCTACTGTCTGAACCTCGACACGGGTGACTAACCGCCTCAGGTAGTGGGAGGTGCTGGTGCTGGTGTGGGGGGGGGGGGGGGGGGTCCTCCCTGACTTCTCTTGTTCCTCCCACGCTGTCAGACACTTTTGCTGCCTCTGAAACGGGAGGTGGGGGACGCTCTGACACTGAGAGTGCATCAGGCATGCAGATGCTACTGTGACTCAGTGCCTGAACAAGGGAATACTGCCTTACTATAAATGGCATGTTTGCTCAAAAGGTCACTTCCAGGGCCGATACAGGAACTCAAGCACCAGCCTTCACTCTCCCTCTGGGCGGAACCAAAAAAACAACCTCTTAAAAGATTAAATTTCGCTCAAAAGGGCAGAAGCTTGCTGTGGCTGCTGCTTGCCCCCCTGCTGTTGCAACATATATTCCTGCAGGGCGGGTTTACATGTTGAAATTATGAGCAGCATGCATGATTTCTAAGAAGCCCTACTAAGAGTGAGGGAAGTGTTGGAAAGACGTGTGCACCGTGAGCACTAAAGGATCGTCACTAAAGTATGAATCACAGTGTTTTCTGCAGTAGAATGTGGGCGAAGCGTTCATTGCCACTTGGCTTCAAAAGGAGCATGGCTCATCTGCGGGTCTGACTGGGGCATGGCTTATGTAACGGCTAGATGTTTTTGTGGAGGCAGTGGAGAAATCCTTGCAGTGTTCATCACAAAACCTCAAACCTACCCCAAGACGTGGGGTTACTGAGTCATTTGACAAGCAAGTTGCTCTTGTGAGATCGGCCTCAATCAATACCAATTGGTTTACATTACATGTATAGATTATCAATATAATCCACCAGATCCCAGGAGAGAGCAGGCCTGCTAAAGGAACAAATGTGTCATGGTCAATAATAAAAGCTAATTTAACATTTGTTAAAGAATAATAAAGGCTGGTAATTTACTACAGCTTGCTTGACTGCACAGCGGGATGCAGGGTATGAAGCATCCAATGGGTTCATTTATATTTGTCACGATCCCTCTATTTCTGATGTAAACAGTTACATGGGCAGAATGACCTCACTACTTTATTGATTTTGCTGCTTGAAGCTCTTGTGCTGCTACAGAATACCGCTGGGTGTGTGTTTGTGTGCGTGTTTGTCCGTGTGTGTTTTCTTCCAGCAGAGCTAAATGCAGGTTTGATTCACTAGATTTCATGGCATGTATTTGTTGGTTTACTTATACAAGTAAACAAAAGGAATAAATTGGAATAGATATTGAAAACTTATGGTGTGACACGTGTAAGAAAATAAAATAAAGCTCTACCCTCCATTGTCAATATATGGATGAGGGGAAGTCCTCAGTTTGACAGCTCAGAAAGAGTCGATCACCAACGATGCTCCCTTTTTTTTTTCACAAAACAAAAATCAAATGAAACCTGTAGTACTACATTTGTATTCATTTCATTCCAACAATAAACACATTATTACTCATGCTCATTACTGCATCTCAATTTGTCATGACATTCCAAATTTTACCTGACAGTAATTATCGCTTTATTCTAGTTAACAACCAAAGCAGGATCCCTTAAACCCAAAATCCACACTGTAGTTTGAATTCCACACCAGCCCTAAATAGCAGGAGCTGAGTGATGAGTTCTCAGATGTAATTCAAGAACGCAGAGACTTGGCATTCAGAAATAAACATGGCCCAGGTTACTGCGTGACATGATGAAGCACACAGAGCAGGAGGGTCGCTCTGCTTTGATGACTAGTTATTATGAATAATCCTACCTTATCAATGCAGGCGTACAAGTCAGCGGCATGTGTCTCAGGAGGTAGAGCGGGTTGAATGGTAACCGGAAGGTTGCTAGTTCGATCCCCGGCTCCTCCTAAGTGTCGAGGTTTCCCTGAGCAAGGCACCTCACCCTGACTGCCTCTGACGAGCTAGCTGTCTCCTTGCATGGTTGACCTCGCCTTCGGTGAGTGAATGTGTCCACGAATGGGTGAATGTTAGGAAATATTGTACAGCGCTGTGAGTGCCCACTGGTTAGAAAAGCGGTGTACAAATTTAGGCCAGTTAAGAGTAGACACAATAAATCCTTCGCTTATCGAGCAGGAAGACCACACCAGGCTACTCCCCCATACTGAGGATGTGCCAAAGTTTGAGTGCGGCTGACTTATCGTGTTGAGTGCTCTCTTTAACTTTAATAATAAACCACCCTGCGTTAAAGCACAGCGTTATCTCGGAGAAAGCATTGGCAATATAAACATCTACCTTTCAGTCCAGCCACTTCGTGTTCCTCTCTGGGTTTTTTGTTGTAGTTAGTAGCAGTCTAGGCGGTCCAGGCGGTTCCTAGTCACGAATGAAGGAGAAGATTCTCGGTGAACTTCTCGTCTCCGCCGCCGACCGAGTCTGACTCGGAGAGCGCGAGTGAGCAAGTGTGAGTGGGGCACTCGAGCGACTCCCACGCGGCACGCCCGACGCGTCTCTCTGCTTTAGTGCAGCCGACCCAAGCTGCGTATCAAATAGAGCGGCCGGCACCCCTTCACCGATTTAAAATGTTTTGCCTGTTTATAGGTCAATTATGGCATCCATTACACTCCTGAAAAACCCTGGAAGGAGGGATCCCCCACACGGCGTTCCTTCTCAAGATTTATTCTGTGCTTATTAAGGGAGTTTTCTCTGTTCCTCTTCGGGGCTAGGGTCAGGGGGGTGTCATAATGTTGAGCCCTTTGAGACTGTACAGCTGGTTATGGGCTATACACTAAATAATATATTAAATTAAATTGAATTGACAACTTAACCAGATTTGTTTTTGTAAGCTATTTGTTTTATTGACATTGTATTGACACCTGAGATTGAGTCCCCCTTGTTATTTGTGTCATAAATTGCTCGGACAGTAATAAAGCGAGACTGCAGCATCACTGCACACTGCACAAACCACACAATGAGAACCAAGGACAAAACCAGGTATGCCACTTGGCACCAGGGCGCATGATGTCACATTCCGCAGTCCACAATAGGGTTTACACCCCACAATGGACAACCCGTCTGACGAGCTCTGTGGACCGGCCGCACGCACGCACGCGCGCACACACACACACACACACACACACACACACACACACACACACACACACACACACACACACACACACACACACACACACACACACACACACACACACACACACACACACACACAGTTTACAGATGCATATCAACTGAAAGGGTAGACGTGGTGCCATTATTTTAGTGCTTGCTTTTAAACAATCTCAAATCTCTGATTTATTATTTAAAAGGGAATTAAGTCTGGCCATGTATCTATATTGCATGTGGAGGGATTTGGAATTTAGAAATAGCTCAAACATGGACCAGTGGCGACATGGTGTGGCGGGAATAAGATTATCACTTCTAATAATTCACTCACTTAGGACAAAGTATTTATATATATTTCTTGGGAATAGGGTTAAATATTTTATTACTTTCTCATTTGAAAACCCATTTCAGAAGAGGGAAGAAAATCATACTGCAAGTCTCGCCATCTCAACACATCCATCTTCTCTCCCCAAAGGGCATTATAATGGAGTACTTAAGCACGGTTTCCAACGAAGGCCATTACGAGCATGCCTACACATACCTTTGCAAGTCCCACGTTGTTGATTAAAAAAAAGCCGTTATCAACATGAGCCATCAGAAGGTATTTATGTGTGAAGACTGCCGAAAAAGCTTTTATTTTAGTAATCAACAACATGATCACCTCGCATGCAAATGCTGATTGTTGGAATAAAATGTAATACACAATGTTGCATTTCAAAACAATAACTGTTTCAGCGTTTCACTGTGACACAACATACTAAATATATACAACCAAGGATGGAAGAACAAATTTGCAAAGAAGTTTAAATGTACTGAAGGCAAATTTACATAGATGATATGATCATATTTTCAAGCATGTTCATGTAAAAGGCAACACAATAAATAAAATAAATGGCACAACAATGTGAAGCACAAGGTCTCGTAAAATATACACAAAAAATAAGCAGAAAGTTAGCAAGAAGAAGTAAACCTTCCACAGTCACACACGCAGACCATTTTTTTTATCAACATCAAATAAAACAAAAAAATAATCAGTCCAATTACAGTAAGAAGAATAAGAGGATACTATTTGTATAATTCAATATACTATGTCTATTTACAACCATTTATACAATTGGCGATACGTGGGGAGTACAGAGAAGCCTTTTCATATATTGGGATGTGGCAGAAGCAGAACAATCAATGTGTTAAAGCACTATGTATCAAGTTATGACCCTTGTAAACATTTAAATCTCTCCCGTTCTCTTAGATATCATCAGTCAGGTTCAGCTGTCCTTCGCCAGGTTCATATGGTGTATTTCCTTATTTTAAGGCATAGGTTCATCGACTTTGTAGATGTACAACCTCTCGTCCCACCACAGTCGTTTAAAGTGAAACATAAAAATACAGCCTGGTTTGTTGAAGCGGTGCCACCACTGCCATCGCTGCCTCGCCCCGGCCCCCCCGACCCAAAGCCCCCCCCCCTCCCGCTTGTCTCTGGTCTCCGCCGCCGCCGGCAGGTTATAAAATCTCCTCGACGCCGTGCGCAAAGATCATGACCAGGCCGGGTTCCAGGATCATGTCCTCCCCCATGTGCTGGTTCTCGCACGCCATCACCACCACCGCCTGCTTCCCCGGGATGCGCTTGGCCACGTAGTTCTCGTAGTAGCGGCGGTTCATCTGCCGCGTCTCCAGCGTGGCCAGGCCCTGCGGCCAGTTGCGCTCGTGGGCGTTCTCGATCAGGTCGTTGACGATGGACAGCGGGCAGCCGCTGTCAATGAGGGAGCGCTTGATGACCGCCTGCAGCACGGCGTCCGGGGTGGAGATCATGCCGCCCCAGCGGGTCACTCTGGCGGGCTGCATGGAGTTCACCCACCTGGTGGGGGAACGTATGAGGAAGGAGAAGGTCATCAGGGGGGCCGTGGGACCACAACCTCAAACCCATCGCAGTGTCAAACGGGACGTTATGACGAATACAACTTGTTTTATACATTACGTGCACATATTTTTTTTATAATTTGTTATAGTATTCTAAGCTGATTCCTTGGTAGATATTTTTTTGGCCGCAAGAAAGCTTTTGTCAGAAAAAACTAGAAAACGCAAGTTAGGCAGGAAGGCTTTGAGTCGTGATCTCAGCAGGAAACAGGAAGCGGTAGAGGCAGCAGACCAGAACAAGTAAATGGGACTCACTCCAGTATCTCATTGTATTCAATGCTCTCTTCAAGGTTCTGCAGGGTGGGATTAGCACTGCGAATGGCCCGCATGTAGGCTTTGAGCAGCTGGATGTCCCTCTTCTGAACGAGGGAGAGAATATCATCAGTGGCTGTATTATCTCAAGTCTATGGAGTCACTTAGCCGTGACTAATTTAATTCCATTCTTCGACTTGTCATTTGAGAATGCTTTTTAAATTAAAAATAGCTCTAGAGATATGAGATACTCAGAGAGAAAACAAATTCTTACTTGTTCCCCCAACT
The DNA here is from genome assembly GCF_026213295.1 of Gadus chalcogrammus. Classification (NCBI taxonomy): domain Eukaryota; kingdom Metazoa; phylum Chordata; class Actinopteri; order Gadiformes; family Gadidae; genus Gadus; species Gadus chalcogrammus. The sequence goes on along the minus strand of NC_079412.1, from coordinate 10,139,630 downwards.
GATGCTTATGTTCTGCAACATTTTTCTCCAAATCAGAGATCTTGGTTGCCTGCTGTTGCACCACACTACGCAGGTGTTTGATGCAGTTGTGATTCGACATCTCATCCTTGGGCATCTCCAGCCTGTCACCGGGGGAGAGAGACGAAAATACCAAGAGTAGAAAAAATAGTCACTTCATTTTATGGTTTCAAAACACACAGTTTAAGAGGTGACTACTATATTGCAACCGTAGGACTGTATCTGTGTTGATCTCAGGTTTGATGTTCGAATTCAAATCTTCTCTTCGCGTCACATTAATTATACGAGTGGCCTTCCTTTTTGTCGAGACGGCACCGCCACGGCCAGCTTGCTGTCGCTCTGAACGTTACTCACCCGCAGCCCTCCACACAGTTGACCGGCCTCTTGGGGTTGTGCTCGCAGTCCTTGAGATGGGATTGGAGCTGGTCCAGGCGCAGCGTGGCGACGCACCCGAAGCCTGCGTTGTCACAGCTGATCTGCAGCTTGGACAGCATGTTGCGCATGATGCGGGGGACTGGCCTCAGGTGGGCCAGCGTCACCACCGTGCGGTCCACCGGGCAGATCTGCTGCTGGGCGAACCACTGCGTGATGCAGGCATTGCAGAAGGCGTGCTCACAGTGCGGGGCCTGTGTGGAAATAGAGATACGGTCAAGCAACCGAAAAACAGAAATAGAGCTCCATGAAGACCGGGTGCACTTTTGGAGTGACATGCCTGCACTGGTTCCTCCAGTACTCCACTGCATATGGGGCACAGCAGGTCTTCATCCACCTCCCCTTGGAACCTGACGACGTCATACCCCATGGTACATTACCGGGGCCCACAATCTCCTGAGAAGGGTGGAATAATGTTCAAAAGTTAACCTCGCCATTAAAATTAAGATATTAGATTTTGTACAGAATGCTGGGTGAAATGTTTTTCACTCACAGTAAGCTATGGGTTCTTCCATTCAGTTGTTGATCAGCTGCTGACAGATCACACGTGGATTCTATTTTGTTAGACAGATACAAATAAATTAAACCCTTATAGACGTACTTAAGCATTCAAATTACAGTACAAGTTCTGCAAACACCGACCAGGCGAAACAACCCACGAACTAGGTTGCGTTGATGACTTTAGATGTAGCCCATATGCATTTAAGCTTACTCAACAATGAGCCCAAGCATTGTCTAAAATATACCCATCTGCCCAACTAATTAATATTCACTGCGGTGTATACAACAATATATCCATCATGGAAACGACTGAAGAGAATAACTTAATAGCGGCAAACACCGTTCGTTAACCTTCTGACTGCAGAAGTCTTCGAACAATGTCCTCCGCTGAAAACGATAAGACTGAAAATGTTATGCACATAAAATCCTGACAACTGCGGTAACATAGAAGGAGAGCTCCTTGTTTTCCCAGCTGAGTGGTGGCTGACCTATATTCACTGGGAGCATCACTGTCTGCTCCCAACACATTGTCCTACCTCCACAAGCGACCGACCTGCATGCTACAACCATCCTCAATAGCTTGACATAAGACATTATACATAATAGCCACATATGTTTTGAATGGGAGTCAGCATAAGAATACTTTAATACATTGACTGTTATAGCTATAGCTTCCATTGGCTATCGTTAGCCCTATCCTAAATGTGGGCAACATTAGCTAGCTAGCTGCTTGGCTCCCTACGCTAACCAGACAGGACGCTCTCTGGGCATATTACCAAGCTATTCTGCCGCTTTTGGAGCAAGTTCAATGTAATATATTAAACTGTTAGTTAAACTTACCTGACCATGCAGTAAAATGATTGTATTCTCAATTTCATCTATTTGCCGACGTCTTGAGTACAACTAGCTTGCTAGCCACGTCCCAGGGAGCACTCTACGTCAAATCCGACGCTACGCAGACGTGCGCGGGCGTCGTAACGGGTAAATCAAAAGCTTCTCATTGGGCAATATAATGACGTATCACGAAATAAACCTGATTATCGCATCAGTCCTTTTTGCATATCATATACAACTAAATGTAATGTTTTATAATCGAAAAAGTGATTAGCTTTATATGATATCCATATATAACATATTATTAAAAATATAATTCAGTATGGAATAGTTTCTTAAAGCTTTTTTTTATAAGTCTATAGCCTACCCTATTGTTTCCAAATCATTAATGCATGATCCATGCAATGATGAATTAACTATTTAATTATTGATTTATTATAGATACAAATTGACTAAGCAGTGGAGTTGTATGCAATGAATGCATAGGACAATGCATATATTGACATAAGGTGATTCAATTCACCCTAATTGCCTAAAACAGTACTACATGACTGACTGGATTATGTTTTCCATGAATGCAGTAGATTTGAATCTGATACTGGGATCGACAAAGAGGCAATGTAATCAACTTTGTCCTTCTTTGTCGGCCTCTGGGGCATCCAATATCTATTTGGTGGATACCCCGATATTAATAAGAGCTCGCATCAGACCAATAACAGTCATTGTTGGCCAAGTTTCAGTGGAAAGAAAAACAAGACCAATTAAATATTTAGCAATAGCACTTTATTGAACACAAACAACCCTAAGCCACAATACTGAATGACAAGACCAATTGGCTGCAGCAAACATTTTATAAAATAGATTCAGGTTTAATGTCACTAAGTTCTCTTTTGTTTTCTTTTAACGTCAGAAAGACAGATGCAGGTTTTTCCAAAACAGTGAATGATCTTATACATATTTAACATTTTTGTAACAAATTATCATTCACATGTTCACACAAAGGAATAACAAGGCAAAGTGCTTTCAGGATTGCATTATCGAAAAAGAAAAAAAAAAGGACTGAATGGCTTGAGGTTCGGTTGAGACGGTGGATGGGAGGCTGGTCCTGTCCCAGTTGGGGGGATGGGAGGGGTATGGGAGGGGGGTGTGGGTGTTTAGAAAACCTCAAACCATTCACCTATCCTGTACCCCTTTGTGATCAAATCAGATGTGAATATATGAGGGCAGTGTAGAGACAGATGGACTTTATATAGCAGGATTTGGTTTGGAGTAGTGAGGTGAGTTTTGAAAGCGTTCCACTTGGAGGCGCTCAAAACTCACCCTCGCACAGAACGACAGATCCACGTCAAATCATATTCATTGCATGTAGGAGCCAGTCTGGCTTTGGGACAAAGGATGACCCAGAAGACATCAAGCTGTAAACATTGAAATGCACTATAGGGCTAAACAGGAAAATAGGTTCAAAAGGAAGAAACAAAAAGCTTGTCATTTAAAAATGCCAATGTATGGATGTTTGTGTCACAAAGGACTCCTGGTGGACATGCATGGGGGGGCGTTAAAGGGGTAAGACGACCATGGTAATCTGCATCATAACATTATCTGGCTTCACATTCCAGTGGTTTTTTTTTGTCGTTGTATAAATGCTTCTCATAAATAAAATCTTCACGTCAAGTAGACATATACACATACAGCACAATCAAGCGCACCTCATAATGTATAACCATCATTGCTTAGGATAAACGGTACTCTTGTACTGAGAAAAGTATAGGTTTCAAATAGGCGAGAGACAGACATTACTCAAGGCTGGAAAACATGGAGGTAGGAGAGATGCTACTGAAAACAGCGAGTGATGCCGACACGACCGATCCCCGGGAGGACGATGCCGTCTCGCTCCGGGCCCCAGTGGGGCCCAAGAGAAACGGTCAGGGGCCACAATGGCAGATCTCGGTCCACTTTATAGAAGCAAAAACGTTCACTGATGAAGACAATGAAATTAAATATGAACACTTTCACCCTGTTATTGAAGCTGTTGTGTGGAACATGGAGGTCTGGCTAATGCGGGCATTAAGGTGAAACATCAAGGTCCACAGATATTTGCATTCGTCATGAAGGAACGGCGCTTCACCGTTTCAAGAAATCTCACAAGGTGCATTTGATCTCTGAATCAATTTAAAGTTTAAACCACGTCTTTGAGCCTATATTCCTATATCAATAAACGGATCGATTCAAACGAGAGTAAACTCATTGGTCCTGTTGTCATCACAAGTCTAGAGCGCGTGCCGCTGGCGATGACATTGAGCACGTTTCCATGGACATTAATAACCGCACGTTTACAGTCTCCCTTGGGCACCACTGGGCTTAGACCAGTGGTAATGTAAACGCCATGGCATGACCTCGGTAACCCCGGACCAGAACCGCAACATGGGAACCAGACTCTTAATATTCAGTGCATGTATACAGATGTTAGAGAAAAAATAAATAGGTGGGACCTGCTTGTTGCGTCAAATAGCATGGGATTCAACAAAAACACAAGTATCGACTCAGAGAGAGATGAAGGTGAGAACTAGGAAAGCACAAAGCAGTTGTAAAAGTGTTTAGTACTCAACGTAGCAGCCCACTGGATTGGAACCCAAATCCAAACAACGGATGTTGTGCCTGAGCAAAGGTTTGTATATACAAAAAAAAAAAAACTGCTTGCTCAAAGTGTGTTGTCTGTCCAAAGGCTGGCTTCTAAGTGTTTTGCACCCATTAAAAATACAACAGCAAACCTGACTTAAACGACACAAGCAACATCGACACCCAAACCATCCCTCCGGCGCGTCTGGCTGTTCCAACAGACCGCCAGGCGTTCCGGCCTTGCCCTTGTCAAAATACCAGAGTGCCTCTAATAGAGTCCATCGATTTATTGCGATACGCTACTTACGCCCAGTACACCGGGTTATTAATGTCCATGGGCATGCACTTGTTGACTCCTTTGTACACAGTAGAAGAGCAGGTTTGCAGATCAGTAGGTGAGGTAATTCTGAGACTAAATAGGAAAACCCTGTCATTGACAACAAATTCCCACCCGGTACACCAGCGAGACAACACAGAGACATCATTAATCAACAGGCTGGGGGTTCTGGCGGGGCAGGGAGGAGGGGGACTTTGGAATGTCGGGTGGGAGGAGGGATCTCCTGTTCGGTTGGGTTTCTGTTGAGTGAAGGTGCACTGCAAGAACATTGGATTGTTAACTCCTCATAGGCCAGACGATGGCTCCTTGGTATGTCCCAGATAAGCCACTAAAGGAACAACCCTTGATCACATCATCCTCCTCGTTCCTTTTTTTTGTCGAAGTCCACAACAAAGTAAGGCAGTCTGAGATCAGTGCCTGTTTCAGTCCAGTTGTAAATCGATAACTTGCTAAAGGATCCTACTATAGGGGCTGATCCTACTGAAGGGGTCTGAGGAGAATCAATGTAGGGGGAGGGAATAGCACATTAACAAAATTTTACAAAACATGCAGTATACATCCTTTCCTACGGTAGGCTATTCCTAATAGCACATTCATGGGGGGAGGGTGGGCTGGGAAGAGGAGGCTTCTACTGGGAATACTTTGATATGGCTCTGCTTCAGAGTGACCACGCCTAGTGTCAGACTGCCAAGTCTGTAAGGTGCTCCGTCAGAAGAGTGCTGCCGTGGTTCACCTGCATAAAGACCGTGTCATCTTTAAAAAAGGGTTTGGAACGTATTTTCTATCTCGTCTTTTCTGCCTTTCCCATTCTCACACGTTCCTTCTTTTTTTTTTTTTTTTTCGTGTTTTATATTTTTTTAAATTCCAGACACACCCTTTGCTGGTGAAAACAAACGGCACTTTTTAAGGGGAATGTTACTCTAAAAACCACAATCACATGACCTCCAAGTAACAAGTTCTGAGAACACGTAGGCTATACAGTAGATAGAAATCTAATGAACTCGGTAACTTTACAAGCGTTTAGTCTACAGAAAAGGGAGCGACACGTTGGGGACCCTAAATGCTCAACATCGATAACAAATATATTATAAGGCATTTCATATCTCCTTTTATCCGCATACGTCACTGACAGCAGGTCTAAATAGTTTGAGAAAAAAAAAGAGTTTCATTCAAGGAGAAGGGGGATGCATATACATATACACATGCAAATGAACATGTTTATTAGCTAAAAACCGAGCCTCGAGGAGAGGCCTGTATCTAAAGGAGAAGCCCTTCTAAACCCATCCATGAGGACAACTTAAAGTTTAAATGCCTGCCCCTCCTGGAAACCCCTCCGTTAACTTGTGCACAATCCCTCCTCTCAGCAGGCAGCTAATAAAGTTGAATATTGATCACAGTTTTAAGAATGTAATATCACACACTCCTCTATCAAACGCCACTCATCTGAACACAAACGAGAGGACTGCTCAAATCCTTCATTCGCAGCAGAAGAGGGACTTTTGGTGTTAACAAAAAGGGCATAATAATATTTTTTTGTATCAACCGAGGAAGCAATGATAAACAAAAGGTTATTGCACTTATATCTTTTGTTATTTCAAACGAGGTCAGCGTGATAAGATAATTCATGCCATAATGCCATAAAAGACAACAAATGTTACACCACTTCTATAGAATGATCACACGGTTATTAACACTGCACACAGCTACTACTGCAACCCTACTTGTAAAATCAGTCTACCCTAATAAACACAAAACAATCTCCACAATCAATTTGCATCAGTCACAACAAACAAGTTTGCCTTTAACGTAAAAATAACCATCTTGTATGCTTGCACCTCACAACTTGCACTCTTAGAAAAGTTGTGTAAGTATATTTATATATATATATATATTGGTTTACGAACAAAGAGTTTGAGAGGAACAATCTGAATTCATACGCCCCTGAATTTGAGACGTCTTGTCTATTTTTTTTCTCTTCTTCCTCTCCTTGTTCTACAGTTCACGTGTTCCTGACAATCAATCCATCCATCCTCACGTCCTCTGCACTCCGGAAAAGAAAATAGGATTCTTGTTTTCCAATCAATGTCTGAGACATTCCTTAGGCTCTCTACCTCAAGATGGAGTGGGGAGAGCTACTTTAGCCTTGTGGTGCCATCTTTGGATTTGTGCTTTCATAATCTACCGTTTCCCCAGTCATCAATGTTTGGTGTGCCCAGAATCACATTAGAAGAAATAATGCACGGCTCTACCACCCGAGGCAGCGTTACGTCACCGGGGACAAAGAAGAAGTTTGGACAATGACGGTGGCAACAGACTTCTTCACAAACCTCCCGCTCCAAAACAAAACCCTTCTTTTCCTGTTTTCAAACAAATTATTGTTGAGAATAATAGCCGTTACTTCAAGGGAAATATGAACCCATAGTTGTCTTGGGACGTTCCTTCTAATTTCCCCGTCCCCCATTTATAAGGCTTCCCGGAAGTACAAATGGAAGACCGTACCTTTCGGTAGTAACAAAGAAAAGGCACCATGACACCACTGAGCTGCGTCACACACACAGATCCTATTGGTGGGGAAGGGGAATCATCGAGGGCCCAGACGGGGGAAGGCGGACAAAGGTCAAAATGGACTGATCTGATTCGTAGAGGTAAAGTTACATGGCTACCATGATCTTGCATGCAGACTGAACTGTACAGGTGCACAACACACTGTGTGTGGCATGTGAGAGACTTTGAAATTATAGGATTCTCTAACCTTTTTCTCACTCGACTGAAAACTGGGGGACTTTTGCATGTATAGGATCGACATGCAGATATTTCAATTCACACACTCGCTGCGAGAAAGGTCTAATTACATTAGGACGAAACAGAAAGGTCATTACATCACACAAACGATCACTGATGAGGTAAAAGCGCAGGTCCAATATAAGTACAAGGTGCATTTCACTGCTCCTTAGTCAGGTAGGAAACATCAGACATCTGCTGACACCAATCTAGCATTATTACATTTCCGGAATAGGCTGGTTCAAGAAGTCGTACTAACCAAAACACGGGAGGAATACCAAGATTTAAACTCCCGTCTGGCCACATTGTTGAAAAAACGTGTCGTAAGGGTCTCGTTCTCTATAGGTTTGTTTTTTGGAAGGGCACCACTTTAATCCCCAGTGCTATTTGGCTCTGTGTCGTGGACACGCCAAAGTTGATTGTTTTTTTTCTCTCTAAATAATTCATTCACAGTGGCAAATATGGCAATATCCTTACTTCTCAGAACAATCTCTGCACCGTGGCAACCATAAGGTATGTGCTACCCTCCACTGATTCGTGTGCTTCCTGACACTCAGAACAAAATTTGTGATTATTTTTTTTGCAAGCCAACAAAGTACTGTATAATTGATGCAACTCATTAGATACTGCCAGATGTTTCCTTCTCAGCTTTTAAGGCAAAAGGCTCAACAGTGGATCAAGGAGAGATAAATGGAAATTTGCCATATATGAGAATTATTTCAAGTAACTAATTTATATATACATATATATACATATACATATACATATATATACATATACACATATATATATAAATATACACACATACATATACATACATATACACATATATATATATACACATATATATATATATATATACATACATATATATAGACACATATATATATACATATATATATACATACATACATACATACATACATACATACACACACTACCCTATAAACACACATCATGCAGAAATCTAGCGCAATATATTTTCCCCCTGTAAAACACATTATAAATAATCATGTTATACAAACAAACCTCGAGATTGCGTCGCCATACCAAAAAGGACCAATTATCTCCCTCCAGGTGTCCAATTGTAAAATAGATGTTCTACTGACAGAACACAACACTTGCATTCATCAACTACTACCCCATGCAAACATTTTATACTGACTATGATCGTTTAAAAAAACACTATATATGGACTATCATATCTGGCAAAACGGACATGCTGCTCCAAACACAAAATGTAAATCCAGACTAGTTGAAGTTACTGACCCAGTTATTATGATTGATGTCTAAAGGCAAATAAAGGTTTCTATGGCACTAAATGGGTGTAGCTTAGGTGCATTTTGTCAAATATAGGCTATTAACAAGTTTGTGTGATGTTCCCTAATGTGGTTCATTTTTGTTTCGTTTTACGCATCGTAAGGCAATCTCAATGGAATGGATGAACATGATTTCTTTTAAAATCCATCTGATCTCTACATCTCCGTCTACCTAGTAGGTTATGCTCCACACTGACAGCAGAGAAAAATAAAGAGAAGAGTAAATACAACTCGCCTAACCTCCGACAGAAATGCCAATCCATCCCTCGACCCTTGTTGCAGGAAGACTAATACAAAACTAATATGTAGAGAATCGGTTATAATCATGCTACCTGTATAGATACATCTTTGCAAGACAAATGAAGAGCGATAGTTTAAAGTCAGGAGAAGTTGAATTGTCCTGCTCTAAAATGTACCCTACATTCATTTCAGTCAGTAAATTCATGGCTCAGATTTGAAGGTCAGACTGTAAACTGCTTGAACATATGCATAAATCCATTGCTGCTTCACTAAGAGGAGTTCCTCTTAACAAAATTTGGCACATAGGCCTTATTCCTGACCATAGATTCACACACCTAACCCGCATTGAAGTCCTCCATTGGCATCTATGCTATGATTTACTGAATTGGCCTAAATGGATGGCAGTGCAATAATTGTGCTGCACACTATTACACACACGGTCTATTGCTACAATTGGACCTTTCATTGCTTTCTGTGTCTGACTCCAGATATACTTTATATGCTCCATTTGTTTGATCCTTTTTTTTTTTTACATCTAAATTGTTAGCTCCATGCACATGTACACACCCACCAATGGTAGATGCAAATTAAATTAAACCACGAGAAAGAACACCGACAGTACAAAAAAATTCAGTTACAATTTGAGTATCTTCAGGGTGGGGGGCAATAGCTCAATTTGCTGGTCAAATAAGGACATCAGGAGAGGATAATGCCAGCCCAAACTGACCTCACAGTAGCACCTATTAATGGAATTCATATCTACGCTAGAATTGAGAAACCAAATATATTTTTATTTCTTAAGATCTTGGGAAAATAATGATTTTGGTGTGCAATTTTAGAGACTTTGTTGAACGTGTTTTTGGCACAGGACGCTCTGCCCGTGTGCTTAATTGACTGGGTTTGACTTCAATAATGCAGCCTTGGCCTCACTAGAAGGCTTTGCTCGTTTTGTTTGCAACCATTCCATCCTGGCAGCGAAACACACATGTAAACATGGGTACATACTTCCTCTTGATTTGCACACTTAGAACCTGAAAGTACTAAAGTGCGTGCTTGACTATCTTATTTAAGTGCTGTTGGATCAAGGTTAAAAAGTATGTTTTTTTTTGTTTTGTTTTTTTAACTTTGTTGAAATGTCAGATTTGATAAATTTTGCCTGGTGCTTAAACACAAATCCTGAGACTACAAAAATGCACCGACCCAATAACAGACAAAACAAAACAAAAAGCCTGGGTATCAAATAGTTCCATTTCATTTCAGTCAGGTATGGAGACAACTGAAATAAACTAGTTTTAAAACACTCCGGGAGTTCCCTGCTTTGAAATGGAGTTAATGGCCAAACTTGACAATAGTCCCCAAAGAATGTTGGGTTTCTTGCAAAACATAGCCTAATCTAGGTCCTTCTCCAGAATTGTGTCTAATAAGGGTAATTGTGCCATTTCTTGACAGTTGATATGAAATTTCCTTGTCAATCTTTTTTTTTTTTTCTTTTTTTTTTTGAATCTGACATTTTACATCATTGGCCAATGACGGAAAACACTAGAATGATTAAGTTACAACATACAGATTTAAGTCACACGAAAAGCTATAGTGGTCCAATACAATCATCTTTAGTATGTTTAGTACAATAAATGGGAGGAAACGACAACGACGGGAACACTAAAAGCACAATTATTTGGATTTCCGCTATCCTTGAAATTCGAAAGCATAATTGGCCATCTCTAGTTCCCTCTTTGTGGTTCCAGTTAGCCCTCTGCTTTGAAAAGGGACTGATTTTCAATTCCTCCTGGTTCTTCGCAACAAGGAAACAAAACAAAACAAAAAAAAGGAGGTACCAAGCTTAGTCATATTTCGGAAAAAAGAAAAATGGACAATGTGGTTAACCAACTGGTCAATATTGTTGGTAAGCTTTTAAATAAAAAAAAAACTTAAAATTCCAAATCAGATCTTGGGGCCGTCAACCTATGTCACGAAGCATTCCCAACTGAAATGGTTTGTTATGGAAGGCATGGGTCAAAAAAGGCATTTTCATGAGAGCCAATAGAGGCAATCCAGTGCATTTGTGTTGACACCGACATTAAAATGCCCAGCACACAGAGCCATTCGTTGAGTCTTAAGAATAAAACCAAAGAAGGGGAAACAAAAGCCCTTGTGACAGTGATTGTCTATTCAATAACTTAAAAGAAGGCCAAAACTAAAACATTGCTGGAAACTACATCTGAACAACAAAATGGCAGAAAAAAACTCAGTCGGGCCGTCCTCGACTTCAGCGCCAACCCTCGAGAAGTCGAGACGCACGGTATTAAGACGGTTAAGACTTCTTCACAAGCGAGAAAGGAAGAGAAACATTTCTCATAAGCTAGCTTGCCAAAACCAACACGCCGGCGGGCGCATCATCGTCCCAACACAAACAGAGAGGAGTGACCGTCGACGAGGAGCACGCCCGGCCGCTCTGTTCAATAGGTAGGCCCTTCTAGTTGTGAAATCCTCCAGAACAAAACGAAAACGAAAACGAAAACGAAACGGACATAAAAAGAGATATGGGGGGGGAGAAAAAAATTGAAATGGCTTTTTTTTTTCATTTATGTGCTCAGAGATACGATGCTTTTGATGAGGTGTTGCTGGCAGATATTACTAGTAAAGCCTTCATCCAGAAATAAACAAGGCCTCAGTCAAATCACTATCCTACAATATAGTACTCTAGTCCTGCCGGGAGGACTGCAGACCTACGGACCCTGGCTGAAGATGAAGCAGCTGCTAAAACGAGTTGGACGAGGTATATCAAGATCTAATGTCTTTCTCTATACAGTACAGTTCAGCTCAAATAAATAATTTATAGCCATAGTAGTGTTGATCAACTTTGGTCATAACTTATATGCTTAGAAACATTCTAGCTTAAACACTTATTTAACATCTTCAAAATATCAAGTTGGCCATGAGGAAAGAGTTGATGAATATGCCAACCTAGTATCGGCTCCCCTTTGGAAGGAGAGCCAATTAATCAATTCAGCAGCGTTACCAATTTCATTTTTTTGTCGTTTGTTAAAATACCAAAAAAAACAATTCTAGGCCGTACATTTAAAGTACACAATGGAAATAACCTGACCCTTTCCCCAATTTAGGATTGTACTGTGGTACATTAGCATTGCACTTAAGCAGAATTTATATAATTCCCTTCTATGGTTCCTTCATAAAAATGTAACACAAAAAAAGAAAAAAGAAACCCCTCTTTGATCGTTATTTTGGAACGGCTGTATATTCCTCTACAAGGTCACGGGTACTTGTTAAATGTTGTGATGTTAAATACTGAATGATATGGAGAGACACAAGGATACAGAGGTCTCCATGCTATTAGCCGTCAGTTACATCATTACGCAAACATGATTTTAAAGGGTTTAAATGAGCAGGGGGAGGGGAGGAGGCCAGATCGCTGGGTCCACGGTGGACGCCAGTCTTCCGTGTGTGTGCGCGCACGCGTTTGTGTGACCTTGTAGAGCAACCAGACACTTTTGTTTCTTTTAGGAATTGAGCACTACTAGGAGATGGAGAAATGGGATCTAATTGCATAATAGGTTTTGACTGCACCTCAAGAGAAGACCAAACACATTCTCTCGCGCACGCCTAAAACACGTTCACGCAAAAAACACACGTACGTACGTACATACATACATCTAGGACAGACATGGGCGGGTGCTCTCCTGCTGGTCCTCTGGGGCCGTGTTAAAGGGCGTCTCCCCCCCCCCCCCCCGGTGGTGGCGGTGGCGGCGATGGGGGACAGCAGCCGGCGAGGAGTGGGAGAGGGGACGGCGGCGGCGGCGGGCCCTTCACTCCGTCAGACAGCCGTCCAGGCCGACGGCCGCGCTGTGGCGGTCCTTGACGTAGCCGTTGTGGAGGCCGCCGTTGGGCAGCGGGGCGCAGGCGGCCGTGATGCCGCAGTGCTTCAGCAGGTTGAGGCCCGGCGCCGGGGCCACGGTGGGGGGAGGGCAGGAGCAGGGGGATGGGTCCCGTTGAGGGAAAGGCTTCATGGTAGAGAGGATCAGAGCCAGGCAGTCAGCCACGTCCTTGTTGGGGGCACAGGCTAGGGCTGGGGTGTGGCCTGGGGAAGACAAACGCAGGAACACGGCTCAACAACATCCTGTCTAGACTGTGGCCGCCCCGGTGCCTCGCTTGGGGTTAAATATTAAGACTAAACACATGGCCGTGACTGATCCATATCGGGGGTGATCCAGTGGTTGCGTGTTTATCAGAGAGGCATCATTAAGGCCGGAGCTCACCTTCTTCATCCACAGCCAGAACGGTGGCTCCTCTACTCAGCAGGGCTTGCACCACCGTGGCCAGGCCGTTGCGCGCCGCCAGGTGGAGGGGCCTGGAACGAGGGTTTACAGTCAGACAGAGAGCCTATGGCGTCTGGAGTCTACACATAAAAACGGGCTGAATTTATTACAGGGGGGGGGGGGGGGGGGGGGCTCACATTTGCAGCGCGCTGTTGGAGGCGTTTATGAGTGCAGGGCTGTGGATTTCCCCCAGAATCAGCAGGGCACACATCTCATGGGCCTGGAGGAGGGAAAGATGATCAAAAGGAGAACCACTGACGATAAAGAAAGAAATGGTATTCAGGGCATGGGGAGCCCACCTTGCAGCAGACCCTATACGGTTAAATCCTGCAGTAATCTATATACATGAACTTCCATTAACAGCAGTGGAGCTGGCGAGCGCACCTTGCTGCAGGCCAGGTGCAGTGCAGTGTTCCCGTTATCGTCCAGCAGTGTGAGGTCAGCCTTGGCCCGGTGCAGGAGAATGGCTGAAAACAGACACCATGTAAATCATACATATAGAATCACATAAATAATATCTTAATACCATAACAGATACGATTAGCCCCCATTTTAATACATTTCCAAATTGAAAATGGTAGTAGTGTAGCTAGAACTACAAAGATATGCATATATGAACAGCTGTCTAGTTCAGGTTGATCCTGGTCTGAATGAACTGCAATGATGCAGTGTCTCTTGAGATTAGTCTCACCCTGCAACCATCAGGTCTAACTGTACTTATTAGCCATCAGCATTAAAATTATATCACATCAAAAAAGCGGTAGCTAACGAATTTAACATAAGATAGTTCCTTCAAATTAGGGCTGTACGGAATGAACTAAAATGTATATCACTGTATGATTTGAGGCACAGACGGTAACGGTATTACATCACGGTTTGTTAATTGCATCTTCTAATTTCGATATAAATGCTTTGGATGGGGTAAAATACTGGTAAGGCAGTATTATTATTATTATTTTTTTTCTCAAGTTACTTCCATCTCTGAAAAACACTAATGTTTAATAGTATGGATTTGTTTCTCCACTTGCCGTATAGTTTTGGCATCTCAATTTGGCTGTGTGCGGGAAGGTAACACGTACCTGGGATCGAGTGTTTTGACCATCTCTTTAAAGCCCTTTCTATCGACATTTTGAAAGGGAACCATGTCCTTTCACAGGTAAACAGTGACAGCGTTTGTTATCTCGTTCCACCACTTTTTTTGTCGTAAGGATTGGCTTTGGAAAATGCCTGCGGAAGCAATGTCTGATATGCAGAGACAGCTTCACGCTACCAGCGCCTGTCTCGTACGGTGTGGAATGAGAGCTCATGAAGGGACTATTGTGCAAGCAATACGCGATTCACGTGAATGACCCAATTGACCAAGAAAACGGCGATGGTCGCCGAAAAGCGACAAGTTTGCAGGAATGATTAAAATAATAGAGCAGGAAGCGGCCAAGCATGCCTTGTGATTAGGTTGCATCTCCCAGAACACTTAATGCCTCAAACCACTTAGCATTACACATTTGAAAATCCCAGTGAATACAACTAGAGTGTCCACTCTTTAAGTGTGTCAACCGCTAGGGTCGATGCACTATTCCGTTTCCCCTGGTTACCATCCCAGACAGGCCTGTTGTCTGCTCTGTCAGACCTACCCACGGTGCCGCTCTGTCCCTTGTCGGCGGCCACCATCAGGGCAGAGCGTCCGCTTTCGTCCACGCCGTTGACCTGGGCTCCATGGCGCAGCACCAGCTGAAGGCCGGCCACATCCTCCGCAAACGCCGCAGCGTGGAGCGGGGTCCTGTGGGTAGGCAGCCACTCGTTTACACCACACTTAACACAGGGCTTCCTATACCAACAGCGGCCCCTCAGAGCAGACTCTGGTAGTACCGGGTCAGGCGAGTGGCAGACAGAATCCTCACCTTCCTTTGGCATCTCTGGTGTTGATCATATGGACCCCAGCCGTCTCCAGCAGCCGCTCCGCAGCGCCACAGTGGCCGTTCATCCTGCACCCAGAGGAACTTAATGAGCCTCTCTGACAGAATACCTCCCCACAGACTCATGTACGGCACTCAGCCCCATGGGGACGCTGGAGCGCCATGGATACTCACAGAGCACAGTGCAGCGGTGTGAACGGGTTCCCCTCCTCGTGGATAAATGTTTTGTGTTCAAGTAAAACCTCCAAACAGTCTTCATGCCCTGTGTAGAGATTCAGAGGAGACGCTCAAGCGCAACAAATAAAAAAATCCCCAAAAAACAATAGACCACGCCCCCCCGTTTCCCCCCATCGATGGACAGTAGACCACGCCCCCCGTTTCCCCCCATCGATGGACAGTAGACCACGCCCCCCGTTTCCCCCCATCGATGGACAGTAGACCACGCCCCCCGTTTCCCCCATCGATGGACAGTAGACCACGCCCCCTGTTTCTCCTCCCGGTCCCCTGCCCACCTTTGTAGGCGGCCCAGTGTGACGGGGTGTAGCGTTTGTTGTCCAGCAGCTTGTCCTGGGGGTCTGTGGCCACGGCGCCGGGGGCCAGGCTGGCCAGGATGTCGGTGTAGCCCCTCGACGCGGCGTAGTGCAGAGGCGTGCTGCCCTGGACGTCCCGGCACAGCGCCGAGGCCTTGTGCTCCAGCAGGACGGTCACGCAGTCGTCGCGGCCGAGCACCGCCTGCACCACGGCATTGTAGATTAAATACACAGACAAACAGCCAGGTTGCAACTACTGATCTTGGTCTTCAGCCAAAGACACTTTTTTTTTATAATGCTTGCGAGAGAGTATAGGGTTTTATGAAATGCTTTTCCAAAGATTACATTTTTGGCCTAATGGGAGAGACGGAGACGGTGCCAATCTAAAGAAAGATGACAAAGGCTTTAAGCGCCTGACTCAATGTTTCAAACAAAAACCATCTTGCACCCGATATATTGTTCACAGAAGACATATAAACACCGTAACATAAAAACCTGACTGGTAGTTGACCTATAGCCATTAATTATTTAGATAAATGCTTTCACAGCTTAAACACGTCACACTGGCTAGGTGTGACAGCAGCAGCGGCTGAATTGTTCACGTTAAATAGTTTAGCCCTAGATTTTCTGAATACATAGAAAAGGTCGACTGCGTCATTCTGCGTGTTGGGCAGCACAGCCGCGGCCTTGTTGGTCAGACGGACTGAAGCTGGGGGATAAAGGTTCCCATTCATGGCAGCCATGTGGCAGGACCTACCCCCCGGTGCAGGGCCGTGCTGCCCCTCTTGTCCTTGGCGTCCGGCAGGGCGCCCCTCTCCAGCAAGAGACGCACACAGTCGATGTGGCCGCCCAGGACAGCCAGCATGAGAGGGCTCCTGAGGTTCACACAGGGGAGCGGCTCTGTTACAGAGGGACTGAATATGCTGAAGAAGCATTTGGGGCCAACGCGCATGATGATTCAGATCAATCTTTGTTTGAATGATCCGATAATGCTTCATAAAGTCCCGCGATCGATTTTTAGATAAATATATTTTGATGGGCCTTCTTGAACTATATTTTGTTGAGTACCGTTTATATGTGCATGTGCAGAGTAATGTTTGGGGAATCGTCTTCCATTCAGCGAAGACTAAAAGTTGTGGATCAAATATTTCTAGGGTGTGTCATTCGACTGGCATCACCAGACGAATAGCATACTGCCATTATTCTGGAAGCTCTTCTTTTATTTCCAAGGGGCGTCACCCATGGGGAACAGACCAAAACGCCTCTGGACGCAATTGGATCGGCCTACAACCAATCATAGCTACGAAAAAGGTGGTGCAGCACTCAGCGGCGAAATAAAGACATATTTCTTCGTACAAAAGCTTTAAGCAGTAAGTCGTTTAAGTAAGGAGTCGTGTGTTCTTCTTTTAGTTACAATTTACTGTCCATTCATTTAATACTGTCTCGACAGCAGCATCTGAAAGCCTCGAGTTAGTTTCATTGATGAAATATGACACTTTTGTTATTTTAGTATCACAGCATCACCTTGATCTCCAAAATAGGAGGTGTTCCCTTTGAAAGGTAAAAATAGCAATTATTTATTTTAATAATTTTTAAAGCTACAGGGAGCCACTGCAGAGGGGTGGAAGAGGGGGACATGCAGCTATAGAGACACGGGATGCTGACTAAAATCCAGTACAAGTAAAGTGAAGAATATGCTTAAGCAGACCACACTAAATACAAGTACAATGAAGACTACGGTCAAGTTTAAGTACAGTGACGAGTGTCGTTAAGCAGACTACAGTTAAGCATCCGTACAGTGAAGACTCGAGTCAAGAAAACTACGATTAAGTAGGACAACAGTGAGGCTGCGGTTAAGTCAAAGCACCGTGCAGACTAGAGGCTAACGGCGAGTGGTGTACTGGAGAGCGACTCACTGGCCAAACGTGTCGGTGACATTGGTGAGGTCTCCGTCCTCCCCGTTCTCTATCATCATGAGCAGGCAGTCAGTGTGGCCGTTGGCAGCTGTCGAGAAACATCCACAGTGAACACATTCAGTCCAAACTAATATTAACGTCTCCTCCTTCGACACTACAGTCAGTGGGCGTCCGGGTCCGGAGGGCGGTCTAGGGTACCTGCGACGTGGATGGGCGTCCACATGAGGCGGTTGTCGTTCAGGAGGCAGGAGGCGCCTTGGGCCAGGAGGACCTCCACGCAGCGGACGTAGCCCTTCTGGGCGGCCAGGTAGAGCACCGAGCGCCCGGCCGCGTCCTGCACGTCCACGTAGGCCGCCGTCTCCGTGAGGACACGCAGCGCCTGCCAGTGTCCCCGGTCCGCCTGGGGGAGGGAGGGAGTCACAGCCAGGATCAAGGCCCCGCATCCAGAGGCAACTAGCCCATCAAATGATAGACTCATTACTATCCATCTTTCTATATCCATAGCCATAGCCATATACACAGACAGACAGACAGACATATTAATGTGCTACCTCAAGTATACCCAGATGTTAGCATCCAAATGCATGCGGATGATACTTGTCATTGTAATTTTTAATAGTAAAATGCATTGCAGCCCGTTCTTTAGAACATGCGGTTCTTAAGATCTTGCTGCAGCCATACTGACATCTGCAAAGTGTCAGATTGGCTAGCTAATTCATGCTTGACCCTTAATGTACGCAAATAACTTATTGTGTGATAAGCCATTACAAGCCGTTTTCAAAATGTGCAGCATTGTGACATCACAGGTGGGCGTGTCCACCTAGATGTGTGACGGATAGATGAGCAACGTTTGCTACAGTCCACTGAATAGGCTGGTAGACTGATCTATCCAGCACACATCTAGGTGGACGCCCACCTTTGATGTCACAATGCTGCACAATTTCAAACCTGCTTGTAATGGCTAATCACACTCACATCTTGTGGCATGATATGTCCCCTTTAAAGTAGTTGGGTAGCGGTATTCCATAGCCACAAACATTAAAGGATCAGGAAAGCTTTGCTCTGTTTAAAAGCACCCTGAAGCTTCTGCTAAAGCCAACACAAAAATGTCAACACTAATGGTGGTTTATGGTACCCATCAACCTGATTTGAGATATTTCACACTAATGGACTTTTAGTTATTATGATGCATGTAGTGCAATGGCTGTACTTGTTCTACCTACCCAGGGTAAAGGATGTAAATGAACTGCTAGCCAACTCTGGCGCAATTACTGATAATTGTGCGCTGTCCCTAAACACTAAAAAAAAAAACAAGGAAGCTATTAAACATGTAGCATTACTCACAGCCAGATGCAAGGGGCTGACTGGATTGCTGCTCTCTATGTCTCCCAGTGCGTTGAAGGACATCTCCAGAAGCTTTGTGGGAGATCGACATGGAAAACAACGTTATCACTGCACAGCTGCCACAATAAAAGGGAAATAGTGTCGCTTCCATTCCCCAAAAATCCAAACAGCCGTATGTGAACTTAAAAGCAACCCCCAATAAAATAACAAATTAAACAGGCCTATATAAGCACTCCATAGGGCTCTTTTAATTGCTAATAAACAGCATACTGGCTTTTTTTTGCATTTTAAGAGTACCACAACAAAGTGCGAGGGGAAGAAAAGACGGTACCAGCTCCAGGTTCTGCTTGTTGCCATGGTAAGCTGCATAGTGGACCGCACTGTAACCCTTTGAGTTGACCATGGAGGGATCAGCCCCGTTGTCCAAAAGATGCTCCAGGCAGCTATTCCCAAAAAGAGACACTCGACTGTTACGCAGCACAACTAACAACAATAACGCCCAGCAACACATTCATCATAAGAAGAAGAGCGAAGGGAACGACGTACAAGTAGGACTCCTTCGCGTCATCCTCATTAGCCTGATGGCTCCCAGAAAAATGACGGTCAACTCTGCAAGACAAGAACCGTGGACAGGATTAGACAGGATTTTGCATACTAAAAAAATGCTAGAGGCAATGCCCCCAGGTCTGTTTAGTGATTGTGTTGCCCTAGTCTTAGCTCTATGATAAACCGCCATTACATTTTAGAACCCATGGGCCAAATAAATGTGTCCCGTTTGACAGGTGTAATCCACACTGACCTGCAGAAGGCTTGTGAGGCAGCAGAATAGTGCAGCGGAGTGCAGCCCGTCTGGTCCGGCTCGTTGACCTCGGCGCCAGCGCTCACCAGGGTCACCGTGCACTGGTACCTCCCATTAGCAGCCGCGTAGTGCAACGGGGTCCTGGGGGGGACCATCAACCATCAGCCAGCCATCCAAGCAATACGAATGGCATGCACTGACTTCATTGCATTAGAAAATGGACACTCACCTTCCCATTTTGTCCCTCTTGTTCAAGTCAGTACCACTACTTAATAGCAAATTCAGACATTCAACGTTCCTGCAAGAAATGAGAGAGACAACAGGTTTAGGATGCAGAAGACCCGTTTTCTGTATGGTCAGGCATGTAGCAGTGGTTCAACCGTAAGGTCTTTTGAAATCACCACGGTAACCAGTAACACTGTAGTTCCCATCTAGAGGGCGCTATCTGCTGTTTAACCTAGACTAGACTAGGCATCCACAGCGCATTCAGGTTTAAGAGGCATGTTTGTGGTGTATTTGGCCTACGTGATGAAGCTGATTAAATGACACAGGCCTGTTTTTTTAAATAAGAAAAAGCCTTTATTAAGCTGCCGTTTTCTTTGTCAAGCAAATGAAGGGAATGGTCCCGTATTTAAATAAAGAAATTAATAGAATGCCATAAATTTGAATAAAATGTTAAATATTATCGTTCTAATTTTGGACATCCAACACCGGTAATACCAGTAACAGTGGCAACCTCGACGTCACTAGCAGGAAGTGACGATAGGAGACCTACCCTCCCGATGCAGCAGCGTGTAGACAGGTCCGACCGAAGTTGTCCGGGGTGTTTATGTCAAAACCAGCCGACAGCACATGCTCTTTACTCATAGACGACACTATACTATACAGCTGACCTGCTCCGTAAAGAATAAACAACATAGATAGGAGACACAGTTAGCCAAGGCAAAAGGTTTGTATGTGGCTCACAGTGATCCACACGTAAATCAACGTAGGAGTTTGGCACACAAACACGAACCTGAGGAGAGTAACTTGCGACAACAGTCTGAAAACCCGTAGAGCACAGCAAGGTGCAGAGGGAACATTCCGTGGATCCCGCGTCTGTGGAGAGGAAACATCTCATGATTCCCGGCAGCCCAAAACAACAACCTCAACAACAACAAACAGACATTACAACACTTATAGGTTCATTAAAGCTTCTTCCCCTACCTGGCCGTGTCCGCTCCGTTGGTCATCAGAGTGCTGATCAGGAGTTCATGGCCGTACTTAGCAGCGACGTGGAGCGGGGTATTGCCATACTTATCCACACAATCGATTTCCCCGCCTTACACGCAGAGCGGAAGAGGGAGGGCAGGCGTACGGGGACAAAAGGGAATCATTGGGTCATTAGGTCGGGTAATTAGCTTAGGATAAACCGTATTAGCCCAGATTGGCCACCTCGCCATGGTTACCATTTTGGATGAGGATCTGAGAGCGTGTGAAGCGTCCGTGGATGGCTGCCATGTGCAAAGGGCTCTTCCCTTCTTTACTCTGCAGGTGGAGAAATACAATCTGGTTCCTTTCTATCATACATAGCAACGTCAGCACATCAGGGCAGCTTCACAGAGGACATAAAAAAACGACTTAATGCACGGCCTTCTTTCTAAAACAAGGCGAGGGCGTGCCTCTGAGGCCCCACCTGCTGGTTGACGTCGGCCCCGTTGTTGACCAGCAGCTCCAGGCAGAGGGCGCCGTTGGTGGAGACGGCGGCCAGGTGCAGCGGGGTGAAGCCGCTGCGGTTGGGCTGGTTGACGTTGGCCCCGTGGTTCACCAGCTCCGTGGCCACCGCCTCCTGGCCCATGTAGCAAGCCACGTGCAGGGCCGTGTTGCCGAAGCTGTTGGGCTCATCAATCTGAAGCAACGGTGGGAAGAAACATAACAGAATGTTAACGATGAGGCGTCACAGCCAGGCAAGGACAGGGATAGGTAGTATGAATTAAAAAAGGTTCCATTATTAAAAAAAGTCTAAGCAAAAGGATACGTTTAAACACTCGATGGAAACGATCAAACCCCATATTAGAGGGAAGAGTTTACAAAGAAGACATAACAAACTTACATCCACCAACCACTCATCCTCTGTATCCACATTCACGGCTCAAGGCCTGCTGGGACACTCACCTCCGTTCCCAGCCTCAGCAGATACTTGACGATCTCGAGGTGTCCACTGGCGGCCGCGGCGTGGAGGGGCGTGTAGCCCTGCTTGTCCTTGCAACTCTTGTCAGCACTGCGAGACACCAGCAGCTTCACTATCTCCACGTGACCTACGGGGTCAAGCATGGCAGGAATAGAGATGTTTTATATTAATACTTCAGGAAGTTGCAGACACATTATTCATTTGCCTCATCATAAGATTTGACTAAGTGCCAGCACAGGAGCTGGCAAGCCACAACTCCTCATGGGGCAATTCCTGCACTGGATGTATGGCGCGATATCCTGTGCATTAACAGAATTGTCTTGTGAGGTTTACACCCTACATTAAAACGGCTCTTTAGATGCAAACGCCTTGTTTTAAGATATTGAGAAACTGCGGCTTATTGAACACTGATTTTAAAAACACTTTTAATGGGATAATTAATATCATCAAATGAATCTAAACATTTTTTAATTTTCCACAAACAGACTAAAGCTACTTTAGCAGGGGTTTGGAATAGTTGGGGGAATAAACTAATTTCCTCAGATCTTAATATCTAATCGGCCTTCCATTAAGTAGAAGAGCTGCTCACCCAAGTAGGCAGCACAATGGATCGGCTGTCTCTCCTTCTTGTCGATCACACTCAGATTAGCTCCTTTGTTCAGAAGGAGCTTCACCATCTGCAAATGAAATCAAAAAAGGAGAAAACCGAACTTTTTGTCAAGTGTTCACGTATCAAAATGATTCAAAATCCCTTTGGGTTTGGTCGCCTTTCTTCCCAGAGCCCCTCAAAGTCCCACCAGCAGCCTACCTCCTGGAAGCCGCTCTGAGCAGCGTGGTGCAAGGCGCTCCGGCCGGTGCGGTCCGCCATGTTCAGGTTGCTCAGCTGGCTCAGAAGGGTCTCCGCACAGCGGGAGGCGCGGTTAGCGGCCGCCACGTGCAGCGGCGTCTGCCAGAACTTGTCCCGCGCGTTGGCTTCCGCTCCGCGTCGCAGCAGGAGACCAACTGCCCTCTGCAAAGGGAAACGGTACCGTTTAGTCAACCCTACATGAACATGGGTCGGCCTCACAGAGAGGCAGGATAACATGGGAGAAATGGGATCATTTCCGATGGCACAGGCGACCTACTTCATTCCGGGAGGCAGCGGCCCTGTGCAATGGGGTCAGCCACACATGGTCTTTAGCATTAACACTGGCCCCTGTCAAAAGCAAATGCATGTTAAATAAACAAAGTTCGAACGCTGGCACAAACTTTGGCATTGTGATCATGCATGCTGGAAACTGGATGTTATACTATATATATATATATGATACACGATTTTAGCATACTTAACATGATGGTTAACAGATCATATAATTATGCAAGACGCAAACCTGCTTCAATGAGGAGATCCATTATGTGGACGTCCCCCACACATGCAGCAGCATGTAGCGGTGTACGGCGCTCCTGGTCCTGTGGAGAAAAGAAGCCGGATGAAGATCAAAGATGACATTTAACAAGCATGAAACACTAAAACCGCGAAAGGTGATCTTGCATCACCGTACAAACGCAGAAACATTTTATACATACCAGTGCATTGACATCCTCCTTTTTGTGCAACAATATTTGGACTTCTTCAGCATTACGATTGAAGATGGCCTGGACCAGAGGAGGCTGCAGATATGGAAATGTCCGTGTTACATTAACGCAAACGTTACAAGACATGCCCAGCTAAACCGTCCTTTTTAATTGTATCGACGTAACATTCGACGAAATTATTGGAAATGCATAGGTTCACTCGGCCGGCTAATGCGTACATAACAATGCATTCACAAAATATTTATATTTTGCATCTGTGGTAAGCAAAAGAGTCCTCGTCTCCTCCAGTAAGTAGACAGAGCCCCATAGCAGGCCTAAATAAGGGCCTTACCTGACCCTGATGAGAGGCTAACGACGTCAGCGGCTAATGCTAGGCAACCAGCTAATGCTAACCTGCCAGCTAAGCTATAATGGCTGGGCCTGCAGCTCTTCAGAAAAAAATAGAGAACTGAATATGCAATCTTTTGATACGACATGTCTATAATGCACCTGAGCAACAATTATAGAAACGGGGGAAAAAACAAATAATGAGAGATACGTACTTAGCAAGGAAAAGGTATTTACTGCGCACAAGAGCAGCTATTAAGGGACCAGCAACTAGACTACGCCACAGTACAGCAATGGAGCGCTTTCTTTCAAACCTACCTGGTCTGCAATGTTAAGAACTCCCATCTCCCAAACTCAACCAGGACGGAGCTCCTTCATGAGTATAAAACTGCGAGGTAATAGTGATAGCGCTACTGTATCCACTTTTTCAGACTGCACCCATAACTGATAGCAAACAGAATTGCGGGCAAGATCTGTCAGTGTTGTTGTCCGTATCCAATGTCTTCTCTGCTGATGCTGGTTGCGAAGAGGCTGAGAGAGGACCATGAATTGTAGCGTTTCTCCGGTTTGCCACTATACGATTTCCGCTGGCTCACTTCTCATGAGCTGTGTTCGCAAGCTGACGTTCCCCGGAACGAGATGGTGAAGAATAGGACGACATTAACAAACATAAAATCCCAAGGAGAAAAATATGGAGTTTTGACTGACATTTGACGGAATTTGTCGGATATCCCTCTTTCTAAATTCCCTCCCCTTTCTCGCCTATCGGCGAAAAACGCATGAAACTATTGAGTCCCGCCCCCTGTCCAGCCAATAACGGTAATTTGGAGCATCCCGTTCCAGGCGATCCGTCGCGAGAAGAGAACGCCTGGGAGCGAGGTTATGCTGGCTGGTCCGCCTACAGGCGTGGCGGTCTGGGATTACATTTATCGGGGAAATTGCGAGACCCAGTGGAAGTTTTGGAAATAAGGAAATCACAAAAATATTGGATTTTTTTCTGCTGCTCCAAGAGCCAGTAGGTCATTTGAAAGTCAGGTAGATATTTAAATGCCATGAGGTTTGTAAGGGCCTAGGTTTTGTACAAACACAAAGCAAATACTGATAACGGTAAGGGTTAGAACAAAATTGGTAAACTGTGGCAGGACAATTAGGATATAATGCCATGTCTAAGCGAGAAATCAGATTAAACAATGGAACTACAAGTTTAGTTAAAATAGATTAGAACAAATATTTGCTAGCTGAAATATATTAATAAGGCAAAACATGTATTCTTGAGAGACCATAGATGACATTTTGGTCCAATGTAAATAGGATTTATTGCAATATGACTTGAAGGGTCCTGTGAATTAAAGAATCTCAAGGATCTCCCACCAGGCCTATTTATTTCACTTCACTTTTTTATGTTACATTGTATCTAGGAAGAAGCAAGGCAGTTGAAGCAGAAACTGGAGGGTGTGAGAATGGTTGGTGCATAGGCCTCAGTAAGAATAGCATGGGATAGCAGTATCAAGATTTAGACATTGTGGAAATTAGCTCATAGACCTTATTTCAAAAACACTATAGTGAAAATGAGGTGGACCGGAGTCCAAATAGAATTACAAGATGGCATGACATCCTTTCCACTTTCCGAGCAATACAAATAATAGGGTAGTTAAGTCACCATCATCAGACTGGCCTCTGTTATGTAACGGAAAGGACAGCATCTACGGAAAGTTCCTGCTTCAGAAAAACTGTGAAACAATAGCAATGTTTGTAAATACTCTGCAAGAATACATTTAATATCAAAGCAAAAGTTTGGAAGGAGTGTAGTAGAATAATGTCAGAGCTAATCAGGGCAGTGTTGAAGAAGATTGAATCTAAGCCCACTTTTTGACATATTATCAATTAATTACATATGATGATTAAATCGCATATTTGGCTGCTTACTTCAAGTATATAATAACTATCAAAACAAAGTCATGAACAAAATAATTCGATCTTTATGATACAAAAACATTTTCTGTAACTATTTATATAAAACATATGAAGCTATACATAATAAATCGTTCCCTACCTATTTATGCAATATGAAATGAGCGCAGGCAGGGCTTGATTAGATGAATCTGCCATATATACATTATAACAAAGCAGCGGTTCATGGGCACTTCAGCCTTAAACCAAGGTCATTTATCCTTCCACAGAAAAAAAAAAAAGTAAAAGCAGCAAGGAAGACGCTATATTATATTATAATGAATTAATAGGCTGGAGTGGCCATCCTGGGTCTAATGGTCGCACTCCGGCCAGCAGGGCGGCGTTAGTGCGTTTCTTAACGCGGCTTGTTTAGTGGAGCGACGAAGACGGACGGTGAGCCAAGAGGAAAAGGGCTGCCCTCCCAGCTGACCACCAGCTCCCTCTTCCCGCTGCAGAAGGTCGAGTGACTCTAATGTCATTTGACAACAACAGGAAGGGGAATACTATTATACATTTTTGACATATATACTAAACGCTTGAGAAATGGAATAACACAAGTGTGTATGGTAATAACCGAACGCGGCCACAGGTCGTGGGAATCAGAATAGTTTATAAAGGCTAAGCTAGCCGCCGGTGGCTAGTGTCTCGGCTGATAAGGCGTAATGCACCGTGTCGGCTGATAGTCGGATCAGCAGTGATTGTGACAGCTAGGTAAGTGTGAGGTTGCTCTCTAACGAATGTCAACTGGTAAGCTAGAAAGGTACATCGAGGTTAAACAGACGTCACTAGTGTGTATATATATATCCGTCTGACTGAGGAAGCCAACGCCGGTTGTTTGACAACACCTTGTTTTGGGCAGGTTCCCTAGACACGACTGGGGGTCTCCTGACTGGAACGAGGATAGGATACCTTCTAGAAGTCAGTTTCCATGGCAGTCCCGGCTAGTTTACGTCGTTTACCCATGGGTGTGCGAACATTCAGTGAGTTTCTAGAGATCGCCACCCTGGGCTCCCACCAGTCATGCCGCACCGCGGGCTCCAGAGAGCGCCTCCGCCAGAACATCAGGTAAGCTCTCCGGGTTCTGTTGACATGGATCACACTTGATGATACTTGTAAATGCAAGGTATATTATTAGCTGTCCTGCGTCCCTTTGACAGCTGTCAAGTTCTATGTTTCCAGAACAACTTTTGCACTCTTTTTATACAGAGCGAATGTCACGTTACAGCTAAAACTCGAAAATACCAGCATACACTTTAACACCACACAGAGCTTCCATACCCTACTGGAGCTCAGTGTAAAAATCCAGCAAATGACTTTGTTTTGGACACCTGGAATGTAATTGTCATTGATGGTGGTGGGTGGTGTTGACAACAGTTTGTACTCTTTCTGGAATACAGCTTATTCTAGCTTTCCTCTGAACGTTTAGACATTTGTCCTCCTGTGGCATCCTAATGACCAGAACTCCCAGAGTGCTTTGCCTCAAAGACTCTGAAACGATGGCAGCTCTTCCTCAAAGCAGAGGCTTCATCAGCTTCACCAACAAACGGAAGGAGTACTCGGAGCGCAGAATACTTGGGTAATAACTAAGCCTTAGCTGACTAATTTCAGCAGTGTCCAGACGTTTTCCAGTGGAATTTGTGTGTTGAGTTGTGGTGTTTTTATTTTTTAACTGCCTCAGGTACTCCATGCTGGAGATGTACGAAGTGGTCTCCAATGTGGACGAGTACAAGCTCTTTGTGCCCTGGTGTACAAAGTCCCAGACCATCATGAAAAGAGCAGGCCACGCCAAAGCTCACCTTGAAGTGGGGTTCCCGCCAGTGGTAGAGAGATACACATCTATGATCACCAATGTCAGGCCCCATCTTGTTAAGGTAAGTGCCTTTTTGTTTTGTTTTGGTTCAGGAAGAGGATGTAGGCTGTTGATTATGCTTTAGAAATGTTCCCATGTTTGGCTGGTCTTAGGCTGTGTGTACGGACGGAAAGCTGTTCAACCACCTGGAAACAATATGGCGCTTCAGTCCTGGCATCCCCGGCTACCCCCGCACCTGCACTGTAGACTTTTCAGTAAGTACCGGGCGCCGTTCTAGTCCTCATTTATTTTACTTAATTTTGCTTTTGTTTTCATTCAGCTTTTCAATATCTTTGGCATCTCATGTCAGTAGCAGCCGTCTCGTGGCTCTGTGTCTTGAGTTGAACCTCGCCCTTGTTGTCTCCTCCCCAGATCTCCTTTGAGTTCCGCTCCCTCCTGCACTCCCAGCTGGCCACGGTGTTCTTCGACGAGGTCGTGAAGCAGAACGTTTCCGCCTTCGAGCGGCGCGCAGGCAAGCTGTTCGGCCCGGAGACGCGCATCCCACGGGAGCTGATGTTCCACGAGGTGCACCAAACGTGAGGCTGCCCCCCCATCCGCCCTCCTCCAGCCTTACCAACACCAAACAAACCTTAGTCCCTCGACACACACACTCTCACTCAGATCTGCATGACGCCCTCCCACTGTTGTTGTCCTTCTCCACGAAGAACGAGCAGCAGAACGCTCCGATATCGCTCACAAAGGATGAGTCGACGCAACGCTCATTCCTGCACCAAACCCGGGCTCATCACATTATTTATTTTTAAATTGGCCAACTGAGTGTTATTTTCCACTTACCTCTACTGTAAGGTTCTTCTTTTGCAGGTAAAACCGTGCGCTGTTACAAACTTCTTCTACATAAATCCAGCATCCTCTCCCCCAGAATATCGCCTGTTACTTGATCCTTAAGTAATATACAAATGAATGGCAGTGAGTCAAATATTGGCATTCTTTGACAATATAATAACACACATGATATGTAATGTATTTCAAAGTTACACCCGTTGAGGCTGACTTGTTGCTATTCTGTTCACAATGTAGCTGGAAACAGCCAACAGCAGGGCCAGAATCTCACTCATTAGCAACCATCCTTTTTAAGTTGGGATCTAACTCTTCTGTTTAGATTTTAGCCTCCGCTTATCGCATTAGGGAATTTCATTGATATATATTATTTATGTTTCAAGCAGAGTTTTAATAAGATGATGTTATTGAGCTTGGATGTATGCCGACAGATATTGGGTTTTAATTTCATACGTTATTGATTTAACGCAGCAGTGTTTTATTAATTTCTAAATGAATTGTGCCATGCTTGTTGGAAGCTAGACATCTCGCTCTCCTCCATTGTGTGATCTGATAGTTTTTTGCAGAGGGTGATGGTACATTTTGACTTGAGTTAATTTAGGTTTCGTCTCACTTGTTTTGTTGTGATGCAGAGCTTTAACTTGAAGTGGATCGTTAAAGGTATTTAGTTTGAAAAAGGGGACTTTTCCTACACAATTGCAGAATGGCTTATCTTACGGCCCTGTACAGTGACATACCAGTTAACTAAAACAAGGAAATTAATCAAATCAACTATCCTCCTTCCAATTATAGATGAGTGCAATATTAATATTTAAGCTATGCAAATTCTACCAGAAAATAGATTACATAATCAAGTTATATTTTAGGTGAATGCACTACATTCAACTACAATATCTAAAATTGTCTGTAATACACCTCAATAATATGATCTATCTTACTCTTAACTGAGTTTAAGTGTATTAAAGGACCATCAACATAAACACCCACTGTACTCTGTACTATTTCTCTCCTCAGGAAGTTTCCCGGTCGTAGAATAGTATATAGCAGCCCTGTTCTTTAAACAATTTCTGTTCATATCTGCATCATGGCTGTTACATGAAAAGACACGGGTGTATAGTAGTTATGGCACACTAGTTGGCTTATTACATACCTCCTAAATGTGGATACACAAATGTTCTTCAGTTTACCTTTTACTTAAGATACAAATAGTCATACCTTTAAACCCCCTAGGCGAGACAGTTGAAGCTTATACAGCACCTTATTGTTTGAATCACCCCCGTCCCCTCTCCCTCAGTCAGAAAGTGTGAATTATCAATCTTTGGCTCTAATATTTCACTTGAGAGCCTACATGTACATTTGTGAATACTCTGCATTTCAGTTGTATTTAAGTTAAAAATATTCTGAAAATAAAATCTGGTGTGTAGTTTATGAAGTTAATATTGCATCAAATTATTTTTGGTTTCTGTGCACCACGTTGATGCGGGCAAAGTATTGTGTGTGTGTGTGTGCGTGCGCATATGCAGTTAAAGATGTAATTATTTCCTATGCACCCTCAGGCATGCTAGATATGTTACGTGCACATCAGCATCACATGCGTTGCCCAGTGTGAGAGCTCCCCATGTTGGCACTGACAAAAGCTCTGTGGGACAGAGGCGTCTCCAAGGGCAGCGGGAAACCGGAGAGGGGAGATGGTATTTGGAACAGTTATTAATAACGGCACCAGGGATAGGTGCCCATTTGGAACGTCTGCGCACTTGAGGTTGCCCATCTTTCAACACAAGACCGTCTTCACCATTACTCCATACTACTGGAGACGCATGGAAGGCAGAGGATGATGTTGATATTTAAACATGGGACTGGGCATTAAAAACGTGTTCCCCCTGCAATTTATCAATAGTAAAATGAGTTTGGTTGACTTTGTTTGCATGTGTTTTCCACTCCTACATTTCCTAATTCAGATCAAGGCGGTTCGTTTTGAAAAACCAAAAACAACTTCAAGGTATTTGTTAATAAAAACTTTTATTGTTTTTTCTATTTTTGTTAGGTTTTCGGATATTTGTTCAGTCAGGGCAGCTCTTGCCCATCTGACCTATCCCAGTTTGTTCCTGTTGTGATTCTTTCCTCAGTGAATACATCCCAGCTACCGCACACAACCGTTACACTCTCTACGATCAAAATAACATCCTCATACACTAAGCATATGGAAGAGAACAAAATCAGAAACTGAGCAAGGGGAGGAAGCCATAGAAATTAAAAATTCTGCAAGTGAATGAGCAACATGTACAGACTAGTAAGCCGTTACTACACACAAAATGGAGTGTCTACAAACGATAGAAACTGAACAGACCTCAGACAAAAGAGCAAGCTTGAAACATTCAAAACTAACACCTGCACCAGCTAAGCCCATACAACTAGGCAAAAATCACTTATATACACAGGTTAGACGCAGTGAATTTTAGATCAACGGGAGAATTTTCGGAAAGCAGGTCACACTTTCAGCGACGAGTGAGATTGGAACACAAGGTTGTTCTTCTACTTGGTAATTGTGGTTATAGGAGCAACATGTTTGACGTAGAGCTCATACATTCAAGCTATACATTTATATATATATATATATACCTATGTACATAGTGTATAAATAAAACCACATTGCAAACCCACAGACTATCGTTTTATACATATTTAACACCCAAAATAAAACTCCATACAAAAGGACACTTAATCAATCTGGGGAGTCTACTGCTATAAATGAGGGATTCCAAACTAGCAAGTGCTCATTTTGGAGTAGTTGGCTGGGGATAACGTTACAATCATACACCTGCAAAGAGAAAAGACGGACCCACCCACCCCACATGTATTCAAGCTTGCTCTTAAGCATCAACCATAAGCACATTAAAAACACCTCTACTGTAATATCTAATGTCACTGTTTCTGTACACCATCAGGTTTCTTTGGTACTCTGTACTGCTCTTCAGAGCAACCACCAAGCACAAAGCCCATTGTAAAATGAAGACAAGATCTAGTTATTTTGATCATAGAGGTGAAAGTGGTCATAAGAACACACTAGTTCAGAGAGAAAGGGGATACCAAGAGCTTTTTTACTAATTGTGTTTTATGTCTGGATAAATCTAAAGGTTTCATTACGCATGGATTTACTCTATGGTTTGGGAAGGGCCTTTAACCTCAACTGGAGTGTTCATATTGGGAGTGAGGTCTACCAATAGCCTGGGCAGAAGGACCTTTGGGGAGATTGCATAGAAGACAAAGAATGTGTTTCTGCGAGGGGCATTTTCTTTTTGATCATAATTTTTACATTTTCTGCAAACAACTCAAAGCGTTTCAACCCATTAAGTTCCAATCAATGCCTCAGTCATCTTCGATTTGGAGTCAAATTCAAATGCCATGCTTGGGGTCAATTGTAAGCAATCCCAGCAGCCGTGTGATGGTACGCACATGAGCCCATAATGAAAATGGTGCATTTTCTTCTAATTTTCCAAATGAGAAAGTATGTTGAGCAAACTCGACTGACTTCTACACCAAAGTGCATGACAATTTGAATTTACCTCATGTGTGAAAGGACCTTTACAGTTCACCGCCTCTTTGAATCCCTTTCCCCTTGGTGGTGAGAAGGACAGCAGTAAACTTATTTTACATTTAATATACTTTTCCTCTCCCTTTACAACCGCCACCCCCCACCCTCTCCTCCCCTCCATCTCAGCGGGTGCGATCAGCCCGACTTGGTCCCCACCAGACTCATGAGTCCCTCTGTGCTCATGGACTTGGGGCGCTCCAGGGGGAAGCCCAGCGCTCGGCTCCACACCAGCTGGGCCAGCACGCCCAGGGCGCGGGACACGCCAAACAGCACTGTGTAGTAATTCATCTCCGTCATGCCGTAGTACTGCAAACGAGAAAGAGGCACATGGTTCAGGGGGAGCAGAAACGGGGCCGCTGCAAATGATTCTCACGTGTCCATTCTGAAAATGCCTTTTGCTACACATTACATCACTACGTGGACTTTTATTAAATCTCCCCCTACCGTGAATGTCGATAACTACACAAAATATCATTACCTGCAGGAGCACCCCACTATGGGCGTCCACATTAGGCCATGGGTTCTTGGCCTTGCCCTGCTCCAGCAGCACGTTGGGAACAATCTTGTAGAGCTGGGCCACCATCTTGAACAGGGGATCATTGGGCAGGTGTTTCAGGGCAAACTCCTGCTGGCAGGTATAACGTGGGTCGGTCTTCCTCAGCACAGCGTGGCCATAGCCAGGCACCACCTGTAGCACAGAGAGAGGGGGGAATATTTGAAATGGTGTCAAGATGCCACAAATTACCCTTGTTCAAAGCTCAACTGAGAGGGCTAAGGTGCGTTTATAGTGGACTTTACCCTGCCAGACTTGAGTGTGTTCCAGATGTAGTCTCTCATTCTCTCATCGGACACCTCTCCACCCAGCTCTTTCTGCAGCGCAGTCAGCCACACCAGCACCTCCTGATGGACAGAAGAGACAATACACAGAGCACTGTCAAATAAAATGAGATATAGACAACGTTATGGTGGTCTCGTGCTTGTGCAGGAATACAGGGGAACATTTACAATACAATCAGTGAGAGTTGAATATGCAGAGGCATGATTGTACAGGCGTCTTAATACCATCATCGACAATGCTTTTACTTTGAAATTATTCAGTGTCATTAGTTTGATTTAGGGCTGAAAAGTACCATTTAACCAAGTTCTCACCTTGGGGTACTAACCGATACCCGTGTACTGATGTAGTAAAATTGAAGCCGTTAAATATAATTACAGAAAATGGAAGCCACCAAAAAATACTAAAGGATAACTTCATCGACCTGGACCCTATCTCACCATCATTTTGGGTGTAAGAGACTAATGCACACAATGTTATTAATGGGTCCAGTATTGAGCTAAAGTGCTTCATCAATGACAGCCCCTAAGGAGTGCAATGTAACCTTTTAAGGCAATAGCACTACGTCAATGTAAATCATCTAAATGCACTTGTTTTTGCCAATGACGGGCTCAGATGGTTATTCTAGGAGGACCTTTGGCTTGATCCGTCTGTGTTTCATTGAGTCTTATCAAGCGTTGCTACAGGTGAAGTCTTGCTCTGTAATCTCGTGAAAGACTACGTTGGAACCTTGGGTGAGAGTTGGGAAGAGGAGTGAAGTTGTTGGAGACGCCTACAGAAAGCAGAGCTGGGTGTGAACGATTTGGGTGAGGCAGGGTAACGGGACTACAGATAACAACAGGGACATTTCCTACTTTCCAACTCAACTCTCAAGGGCAAGGTAAAGAAGCAAGTTGTATTTAACCATAGGGATCCTTTCCCTTATGTCAATAACTGTATTAGAAATGCCATCACAGATATGTTTGCGGGAGTTGTTGAACTTGACAGCCAAACAAGCCATACAGAACCGAAACATAATGCCTCCTGCTGCCATGACGTATGGGTACATGAGCAAATAGGGTTTTTACAACTGCATTTGCTTCTGAAACAGAACCCAGATCATTTGTCAATCAGTTTCTGATTCGCAGTTAAAAATCGTAAAGGTCAATCATGATGCATTTGGAAGGCGGAAACTTAATTTGAGAAACGGCAATAAGTAATGTTCAAAATCTTGCCCGATACATATACATATGGATCAATTTGGGTCCTGCCAACCGATTCAAATGGGTGAATAGTAACATCCATATGCAACAGTGTTCTTACTAAATATTCCATCGAAAGGACAAGAAGGACAAACCTGGTTGGCCAGTCCGTGCAGAGGTCCCGCCAGGCCGTTCATGGCTGCGCTGAAGGACAGGTAGGGGTCAGACAGAGCACTGCCCACCAAGTGGCTGGTGTGGGCACTGACATTGCCTCCCTCGTGGTCACTGGTGGAGGAAAGGAGGGTAGAAAGCAGGGCATAAGAAAACAATCAAGACAATCCTTTTAAAACCGACCGACAATCTGATCTCATGAGCAGAGGATCCCATTGGGCTTAAAAAGCACGTATAATTAGGGCCACTAGGGGGCAGAATATGATCACCGCCCCCACAATCCTATCCATTGACTCACTCAAGGGGAAAGGGTCTGCCCGTTTTTGGTATTTTGTAAGAAAAGGGTGCAGCAATACATTCAGACTCAAAAATGAAATAAATAGGTGATGCTTCCGGTATGGCACTAAAAAATATTTCATATAGCCTTAGGAAACAAAAAGGTATTACACCCCTGCTGCATTTCACCATAATGGTATACTGCTTTGAGCTTGAGTAGGGAAAAAGCCAAGACCCACCAAGCGGGCGTTCCTTGTTGCTACACGCCGTACCTGTGAATGGTGAGGTACAGCCTCATTAGCTCAGTGAACTGGGCGTCGCTGTAGCCGAGCATGTTGGTGAAGTTGTGGGACCAGTCCAGGTTGGAGTCGATGGCTCCGATGCTGCTGCCCTCGCGGTACAAGTTGCGGTAGATCTTGGCTGCGACGCAGGGCAGCTTGGCAATCAGGTCCATGGAGTCCTCATAGACAAACTAGCGCAGGGGAAGGAGACCACGTCAGGTCACAACTAATCAGAACCATGATGATCCCTGTGAGGTTTGTAGAACATAAAAGCCCCCCCCCGCCAGAGGACCTAGACATCCAAGGGACTAGAGGGGAGTGCATGTGCTAAAGTGGCCCTCACCTCCCAGTACTTGGACTTGTGGACCCCCTCGGAGTAGGCCCGTGCAAAGCCACTCTCGCTGTTGAGCGCTGTGATGGCTGCGCTGAACTGAGACATGGGGTGCAGGTTGGTGGGGAAGTTGTCCAACATGGTGACCACATGCGAGGGGAGAGCAGCTCTTTTCGCCCATTCTTTGGACAGCCAGCTGACCTAAAGGACAAAAACCCAGAACAAAGCAGGCATCTTCAAAATCTGGCATTACAGCAAACCCGCACAACTTGCTGTATGCTGGCCTTTACTTGAAACAGCAGGATCTTATCACAGAACACTCTCAAGAGAAGACACTCCAACAGAATAACAGCCATCACCGTCTGTAAACATGTTTTGCCATCTCAGCATATTCTGAACAGAGCCTTTTGTGGTGTGCGTCTCTAAAATACGGTTGTGTCCGTCATCCGTATGCTCACCTGTTCTTCGGTGGGCACCTGTCCTGTGATCAGCAGCCAGAAGAGACCTTCAGGCAGTGGCTCCTGCCCTCCTGGGGCCTTGGGCAGCAGACCCTGACACTCTGGAATGCTGTAGCCACGGAACCGGATTCCCTGAACAAGTGAGAGAGCAAGGGTGAAGAATTTGGGGTTGCTACCTTGATGGAAGCTAAACTCGGCAGAGATGGGCCTATACAGCAGAGGTATCATAAAGACACACAAAATATTTTTCGTTATGGTTGCCCTTTAGCATACACACCTCATCTGGATCCAGCACAGACGTCTCATACACCAGCCCCTTCATTCCCCTCATACCGCCATACACCTGTATGTTCACAAGAGAGACATTGACAAGTTAAAGGTGACCTCTACTAAAACATGAATCGTCAGACTTTTTTATTGTCCACCTGACTTTACAATGTTTTTAACAGTTGGTCAAGGTGTCAAGATAACAATTAATAACCAAGATCTTTTATCTTCTGATCAAAGTACATTGTTATTATTGAAGTGTTAATTTCCACTAAGTATTGACTTGATTCAACCTGGACCCCATCAACTTGAGAATTATTTACAATGTAGTAACCAAATATAGATATAACATGCAAAACCTGTACAGATAATAGCAACATTTCAAATGAAATGGCTGCGTTGGTGAAAGTATATGGAATCTATATAGGTTTGCTGTAGCCAATGACAGGTCAGCCCTTCTGTGACTCAGCTAAAAAAAATGTCCTCTGTAACATGCCCTCTGCTCACACTGCCCTACCAAGTGAACATAAGGTCATTAGCCAACGCTCAAACGACAGCAAGGGGAAGAGTATTCAAAGGGTATCTTATGTTTCAAAGCATACATGACATGTGTATGCATCTTGCAATCTTTGCATTACAAATGAAAAGTTTTTGAATCTCAGCATTGCATATCAGAAATGACTCACCATATCAACAGTGATTTGGCCAATGTTGGTTTTTCCGTATTGCTGTTTGAAGTTCTTGATCCGGGTCTGTTCTTTGGGGATAAGGTCTGCCATAATATCCTTCAGATTCTGCAAAAAAACGAACTGGTTAATTAAATGAACCTCAACTGCCAAAGTTAAACTCTGCTTAGGAACTAGTTACTGACATTGCTTGATTTAGTTTTGGAACCGAATCGAGAGGCATAACCACAGTGAAAACAATTCTCTTTTCTCAATCCTTCAAAACATGCAGTCTATAAGACTATGGAGCTGAAAGATAAGGATTACTTACAGTTGCTGCGCTGGCATGTCTGGCAGCCACCAGGGCAGATGTGGCATTCTGGTGAACAAGAAATCAAGGCATTTATGAGGCAGGTCACTTTACATCCGTCCATAGCGTTGCACACGTTTGCCATACTTAAATCAATTAGAAACTCAAACGAGGGACAAGTTTTACTGGTGCTTCTTTGTGCAATGGAAGCTAACCATCTGGCATTGACTCGGCCGATAAGCAAGCAGCTAGTGTTTTAAACCTAGCTTGCAACCAAGCCATTACGTTTGGCATCTTCAACTCAACATCAGAGGGTGGTGCATACAATACTGCACACCATGTTTGGATTAGGGGAGGTGCCGCGAAAGTGTAGCTTTCTAGATTTGAATTTTGCCACAACTTGTCAACAAAATGCACATATCGGGTATGGCGGTTCAGTTAGAAACAGTGCATTAGCTTCTATCCTAAAAGTTCTGAGCCAATTATATCTTCTTACATCAGAGGGGATGGTAGTAGATATAGGTTTGGTAGATAAGTAGGATTAAAACGGCTATCGGCTAATGTAGCGATGACATTAGCTTCAGTAACCAAATAGTGATCTTGCTGCGATGGTAGGTAGCAGTCACTGAAACGGGACTCCCTGGTAGGACTGTCTAAAGGAAGGGAGGGCTAAGGGGGCTTGAGGACAGCTGGCTAGTGTCCAAGAGCAACCCAGGCGTGCTTCACTAACGTAGTGAACTATGGTCCTGGCGGTTCACCCCAAAGACCAAAAGACATGAGCTCATTTCACCGCAGTTACACATTGTCCAGACAGCAGAGATTATGTAACCCAACCACACGCTTGTGGATCTCTTGGTACTAGTAACTCCTATCTTCTACCTGCCCTAATGGAAGGGGTGGGATTATTATTTTCTCAGCAGGATAGAGGCTTTCCTCTGCATTGTTATGGCTGAATTGTAATTACAGAGCTTAATTCAAAAACGTTAATTAATATATGATGGAAACACACTAATTAAGCATATTATGACATGACATGCATCATTGTCCACTTTTCAAACACAAAACAAATATTATCCTATTTAAAAGCTATTATATGACCCCTATTTAACTGCAGACTGTAAGGAAGCTTTAAGCAAACATTCCTGCTAATAACAGTGAAGAGGTTATGATGACCCTGAAAGAGCTGCACAGCTTCCAGTGTATAGTTAAATGGTCCAATATTGAGCTTAAGTTTAATGACTAGCCCTGGACAGGACCAATGAGAGGACACTGTATTCTGCAGCTAAATGAGTCTCATAGTCGTAATGTGAAAGAGTTCTATGGAAATCGGACACTTTATTAGGGCAGTAGATGGACACATTGTCTGTCGTAACCAATAAGAGCTACTACTGTTGAAAGCAGAACAATATTACTAACATACGAGCCACCAGTTTATGTAATTCTACATAATATGAAAATGTATGTATTTGTATACATACGTATAAACTTCAATTTGTTTGTTTTTTAATATAAATTGGTGTAGTTAGTCTACCTTGTTTTAACTAATGTCTCATTTGAGATAATCCACTCGCCCACAGTTTAATTTAAGTAACCAAACAACGTAAACGATGACGTGAAGGTCAAATGAGTTGAAAAGAGATGCAGGAGTAAAGCCTGTTCTAAATAATGGGACTTCAGTGCTCACAATAGGTCACTGAGCTACAATAATGCTCCCCTTAGAGCGAAATGAAGAGGTGAACCGGTTAGTTAGACGGGGGTTAACCAGCCAACACGTCGGGGCTCACAAAGCCAGGCCGGGCTGCGCTGGTCAAGTGTCACTAGAAATAAGGTTATACATTTTAATTCCCCGCTTTACAAACCGGAAACCCCGTGTAAATCTCCGTAATACATTATATTTGAAACGTTCATCGATGTGTGAGTTGACTTTTACGATGTGCTTGAAGGGCCGGCACCTCACTTTGAGTAACACTCGCTAGCTTGTCGTTAGCTCTATCGCTAGCCCGTTCACGTTCCCTTGAAAGCTAACCTCCACGGGTTTAGGTTGGACATAAAATATTTCTTACCTTTGAATTGAGAAGCTTAGGTGCTATCCGGCTGATGGTTAGAAAAGACATTGTGTTTGATAGTGTCTGGATCCAAACTAAGACTTTTGAGGTAATAGAGCCACTATCAGTGCACCGCGGAGCTGGTTGAAGGTGCCCCTCCAGAAAGCAGAAGGTTGAAGAGGGATCCGGGCCCGCAAGTAGACGTCAAGCTAATTGGAGGAAAGGTTCTACGTCACAATAGCGTAATACATTTTCATTGGTCAGATGACCGCATGGTGTATTTCTATTGGTCAGCCCTCACTCGGCTCTCTGCGATAGTTCATTGTGTAAAGGGTGTGTTCAAGAAATAGAAGAACAAGTTTTATTACTCACTTTATGATTCGTATGGTCCACCTCCGCATTTCCGTCATGGGGGGAACGCCTGAGAAGGATTACATATTGAAAAAGTGTTTTGCATTTCACCAACATAGTTTATCTATAGTTTTTTTTGTATATGCAAAGACAATGAGTTACATACATGTATAAATAGATATAATGGACAGGTGTATTATATATGTTGAACGAATTATTTCAAAATCAACCCCTTTAAAAAAACTAGTTGTAAGAGTAGCATAAATATACCTTGGCTAGGTCACTTATATGTAATACTAAACAGGTCTGTCGCAAGAACATCACCCAACTTATAATGGGGATATGTGTTTATTGAAATGAGACAAAATAAACGATAATGTCCAATTTACCTAAACTGAACTCCACTCTACACAACTGTATTTTAAACGTTGTACTCAACCAAAGCATTATGAACAAGTGATGAAAGCCATGCACTATGCACAACTGGCCTGAACTAATACTTTTGGTCCATTTCAAGTTATGAAAAAGCCAATACACAACTGCATTAAAATAGCCTCTGTGTATAAGTTGCACACGTACATCTGGGCGCAAAACACTGCGCTTTAGAACTGCTCTTCTTGATCTTGAAGTAAATTTCAAGTAGTTTATTGTCAGAAATTATTACAACTAGACACCAGGAACTACTTGCTAGGGCATAGAATACAAGGAAGATAAAACATGCTAGAGAGAAAGAATATATAAAAATATACTATAAATATTAGCAGCCTATAAATAAATGAGTAAATTAGTACATGGTTATAATATAATTAAAACAAATTCTATACAAAATCCCAATTGTAACTATGTGCACATCCTGCTATTTGCAAAAGTCAAAGTTACACGCAATTATGAGGTTGAAAATGAATTATAATATATTATTATGGGTGATAAGGTCATAAATTAAGAATGTAATGATGAGTTTTTACATGTGAATGTAAGAAATCACAGGCTGTTGAGACCAGAGCAGATGCTCTGGTCTCGCCGGCCAGACGGCAGCAGAGTGAAAGTTAATGTGCTGGTGGGGGTCCTTCATAATCCTGAGAGCTTTCCTGAGATAAAGTGTGTGGGAGGTGTCCTGCAGGCCTGGGAGCTCTCTGCCAATGATCTGCTCTGCAGTCCTGACAGCCCGGAAACCCGGTACCACCTGACGGCCCGTGGCTGGGCAGCTCTCGTACCATATATAGGGTCAGCTTATCTTCTGAGTCTGGTGTGTGTCATTCCACGTCCACCCTTGAAGCATTTTGACATTTTAGGAAACGCTTAACCATCATGGACTCGGAGTATAAAAAATACAAGCAGTCTCTATCAAATTTAAAACCCATCCTAACTAGGCGCAACCTTGACACGTGTCCGGCATGTTCCTGAACGGCATATGCCGACCAGGTGGAACGGCATATGTCACTGGTCGGGGTGGCACATGCCACAGGCCAATAAACGATCTTTGCGTCTCTCGAACCGTCTGGGACTAACTCCTAATCGTGGGGTTCCTCTTCCCTGCATTCCTGTAGAGAACCAAAGTCCAATTGGACCAACAACAACTGGTTGAGTGTAATTGAGTATTGATAAGATAGTAATGATAGCAAAAACCAAAATAATCCAAAACATCAAAGACGTAAAACAAGATCTTCATATTTATTCCCAAAGTATGTTTCAAAAGATGTAGGTGTACCAGGAGACACAACGACATGCAGTGCACCAGTATGAACAGTGGAGTGGGTTGATTGACTACTCCATGACATTGTAGAATGCACCTTGATAAAATATCATATAACATTTTGCAAATTGTACAAATTAGTTCACATGTAATGGGACCATTTATAGCAAAGTAGTTATATTTCGGACATTGTTAAGATGGCTGCAAAACCCATATTAAAAGCTCTCAGTAACCAAGCAATATTGGTTCATAAGTTCAATGGCAACTTATGGCAGTATTGCCAGATCTGGCAAGAAAAGCAGGCAACAGTAACTCAATAAGTGCACAAAAACAAACTAATTTAGTTATTTTCCCCCAGCATGCAATCCAGGTGATGAATTGTTATGGTTAGAAAATAAGATAATGTTATGCTTGGTACCACTAATTTTACCTTGAAAGTTTTATTTTTTTTTGCTAAATCTTTTATGATCTGGCTACACTGTCTGAGCAGTTGACACACTTACCCACGTATTGATAATTAAATAACATCCTAGTTCCTTACAACTATTGAACCACTCTAGAAGGAGCATTATCATTCTTCATTCATCACATGGATGCAATATGTAACAACAATGACAGTCTGTGAAGGGATCCATTGGCACAATCACTTTGCTTGCTGTAGCTGCAATTTTTTTCCCCTTGCATACTCAACCCAGTCGGAGGTTTGAAACAAAGAAAAATGTCATTGTAAACTACTCCACATCATGCAGCCATCATGACATGCACGCATTTGATCATTCGTAAACATTCTGTCAAATGAAATAAAAAAAATACAGACAGATCCCTCATGGCCTATGGAGGCTTATGTAGACACGTAAGGCCTGTGACAGACACCAATACAAACACCCGCGTGGAGGAAAGTTCAAGACGGTGAACTGAAGAGTTTGGTCCCCACTCCTGTGCTTCTGTGGCTGGTAGGCCAAACCGATCGAGTACCTCATAGACACGTAAAGTCTCAAACATTGTTCTTTTGGCTCAATTATCGTCCTCCTCCTCTGGCTCCTCCACAGGGGCCAGGAGGAGCCCCTGCCTCATGCAGCCCTGGACGTAGTTCACCAGAGTCCTCTGGAAGTGCTGGATGCTGCGCGGGTCCCGGAGCTCGTGGCCCTCGTCAGGGTACATCTGCAGGGAGTAGTTGGCCTCCGCCTTCACCAGACGGCTGACCAGCTCCGCGCTGTGCTGGAAGTGGACGCTCGCTACGGTACCGTGAAACACGCACGCACACGCACGCACACACACACACACACACACACGCACGCACGCACGCACGCACGCACGCACGCACGCACGCACGCACGCACGCACGCACGCACGCACGCACGCACGCACGCACGCACACACACACACACACACACACACACACACACACAAACACAAACACACACACACACACACACACACACACATACGGAAATAACATTAAGTTAGAAAACTGTCAAAACTATTAAAATAAAATAATTGTGTAGCTGCAGGATCTCACCATCTGCCGTTCCATGCAAAATTATGAGATTCTTGTCTTTGAGTTTATGAACCTCCTCCAGCAGAGATGCAGACTGTAGGACGGCAGACCAATAACAATGAATCTCATTATACAAAGACTATTATTGTGATCATTGTCATATTATTCATGCTGTCATTTATTATTATTTCATTACACTTTGAAGCAATATTTCTCACCAAATATGTGTGCTCCTCCTTGGCTGGAAGGCCTAAATATCGCTCAGAGAACGCAGAACCTATATGTGATGGAACGAATCATGTTCAAATGATTATTGCATAATTGAAGCTTTCATGGGTTTATAATTTATGACTTCATAGTTCTAACTCACTATAAAGTTTGAAGTCGGTAATGGGAGCCGCGGCAGCCGCACATTGAAAC
Source organism: Gadus chalcogrammus (assembly GCF_026213295.1). NCBI lineage: Eukaryota > Metazoa > Chordata > Actinopteri > Gadiformes > Gadidae > Gadus > Gadus chalcogrammus. The sequence goes on along the minus strand of NC_079412.1, from coordinate 10,096,673 downwards.
AGCCGGTCCGTTGCACCTAACATCTTTAGAGCTAAATAACCACCAAACGCCTATGAGAAAGTATATGAAACGCACGTAAACACAATGCTCTAAGTGGGTCAAACGACACACACATCCAGTGGTGCTTTCCAAATCAGTAGAGATGTGCCAGCCATTACACCATTACGTTAACCATTCCCCACACAATGAAAAAGCATTGCCACCTTGCCGTAAAGGGCCATTCTCCGATCGTCGATGTAAGGCAGTTGCATCAACCATCTGTGGGAATGGGCCATAAAAGTACATTCATGATCATTAAACACATCAATGCATATTACTTTAAAATCACCTCACTGGCATAATGTTAAATAAACCAAATAAATGAAAGAGGCCGTATACTGACTCCACGACCCCCAGGTAATCCTTCACTCTGAGGGAGCTGAGCTTGTGGGGGTCCACCGAGGAGGCCCGCTGCCCGCTGCGG
>NC_079412.1:10086210-10091210 GCF_026213295.1 Gadus chalcogrammus | reverse complement strand
ATAGGACTTGGAAAAAAAGAGCTATGAATCAATAAGGGAATGTATATAACTGCTATACATCCAGGAAATGGATGATTGAGGAGACAAGCTCATTATTCACAGTTAGCCGACGAGAACATTTAGCATGAGATGCGGTCTGCAGGCTTCCTGTCATCTGACTTGGCCTCAGCCTGTTTAAATGCATTAAGCTGGGCTGCCTGCCTGGAACCCATTCATGGGGGCAGAGAAGCGTCAGCTGTTGCCCTACGGGGGTCGTTTCTTCCTCCATAACAAATCACGCCGGCATATTTGCAATAGTAAGCCTGAACATTAGCATGCTGCTGTTTTGCTGCTTTGCAAGGGTAAATCTCAGACCATTTGAATAAGGAATTTATTGATTCCATCTCTTTAAAAGGGATCAAATCATTCAGTATTTGATTAATTCAACAAAATGGCAATACATCAAGACCCTCACCAGTATAAACAAATTTCCTATTAATGCAAGTGATTTTGAAAGTAGCGTATCTCACCTGTAAAGATGTCTGCTTTGCCTAGATCCCTCTGAGCTCATGAAGTATCTGTCAGAGACACAGAGACACAAGCCATTGGACACCTTATAAGTGATTAGTTATTTTGACCCTCACCAGTCTACCCTGACACCGTGTTGTAAATGATCCACACAGACCATATATCAACACAAAACACTGTTTCCCATTTGTACATAAAGCATAACCAGCTCAAACATATTATGTCGGCGGCAGAGAGATGGAGGCTGTGCGTTGGAGCTCTGAATCCACACGGCAGCCTCTTCTCCTGTGGGCTTTGTCTTCAGCGTTTGAAAGATTGTGATTGTGCATTTTGTGTGAGCGCCTTTCAATTGCTTGCGGAGAAGCGAGGGAACGCGTGAGTTTGGCAGCCATCCACCACCCACCCAAATCACAGGACACTTTGCACAGTATATAGTCTCTGATGTTTGCTGTAATGGTGCTTCAATCAGTCATGAAGGGCTACAAGGTGCCCCAAGCCCACGGAGAGGAGGGCTAAGCAGCACCGTTCCACGGCTTAGTTCGACTAATCCAATGATGCGTTCCACACCACCTCTTCGCCACAAGCAACATCCAAATTCAAACGGGTGGGATGGTTCTCGTACCTTATCGGCTTTAAACAGGTTTTTGAAACATATACCACTGGGGATTCACTTTACCAAACTAATGTGGAGCGAGGATGGCTTTAAGTATCCGCTCTCTGCTCTCTGCAGCCTCTTCCTGCGATGCCATCTTATGTTCATGGCTAACAAACAGAAAAACCTATCTGCTACTTCTGCTCTAAGGCCCCAGAGGCCGCTCACGTACATCCTCCCAGCTTCCTCGTCCAGCGCGCACAGTGACGTCACGTCCCAGTTCCCTGATGTCAGGAAGCGGGGGGGCACAGAGGGGATGGCAGGCTGGGTCCCACAGGAGGCAGAGAGAGTGGATCAAGAGACAGGCACGCACTCAAAACCAATGCATTCTGTTAGATATATGTGTATACAGATATCTCCCCCTCTTCTTCTGTGGATATATATATATATATATATATATATATATATATATTACAGTTTTTCTCAGTCGCTTTGGTACATTTCTCACATCAGAATTGAAATTTGCAAAACAGTAAGTGCATTTCTCAAAACAATGTGTACAAATAGCAAAACAGCATGGATTTCAAGCAAAAGCCAGTCTCTTGCTCAAAATCCTTTGTTCGTTTCTCAAAAGTAATTATCTGTGTCAATGAACATTTCAGTGCCATCACAATGACAAGTCCTTGTGTCATTGTGTACGGAGAAGACAGTCAAATTGCTTAGTCATGTTGTCAATATAACAGTGTACTCTGGAGGGATGTTCTGATAGAAGACAATTATTGTCAATTGTAAGTTACCCCTTGGTGTATGTGGGAGATTGATTGCAAGAGACTGGACAAGATTCACATTTACGCTTTGACTGTTTGTACTATAATTTGTTGACAGACCATGAAGGAAAACTTCCTTAGGGTAAACTGTACATGCATTGCTGTAGGAATTACAGTGCAGTCTTCCTAAACCTCCTGACGTTCCTGTCTGATGGGCCACAAATTCTCAGGCAGCCTCACTCCTCTTCCTCTTCTTCTCTCTGGCTGTTGACCCTGTCCAATTCCTTGTCCTTCCATTGTCAGACAATGTAACATTGTGTTGTGCTCCAGCTATATATATGCTTGCCAGTTCAGCGTTCAGGAGATCCACCAAAAACAAGATTCACCTGGGAGCAATTTACCAATTCAGGACAGATTTAGAAAAAAAGTCTAATGGAAATGTATAGAAATATGCTTGACATATTATGACAACTTGTTCAACCATTTTGCATGTAAAGACTTATGCAATGAACTAATGCCTAAATGTTGTGGGGGTGAGACTATTCAATAGAGACCCATTACAATACATTTTGATCAACATGACATAAGCAATTGATAATGTAGGAAAGAGCAGAGAATTGTACATAATCATTTGCATGAATGTACCAAAGCATTTGCAACTTGTTCAAATAAATTAGAAACTGCTTTTTTGATGTGCACAAGTGACACAATGATGTGAAGATTGAACAGGTAGTTTTGAGAATTTCAATTCTGATCTGAGAAATGTACCAAAGCGACTGAGAAAAACTGTAACAGAAGTAGGGGAGGAGATATCTTTTGGGCTTATGCCTCACATTTCTTTCAAAATCGGATAAATAATACAGATAATAGAACATATTACCAAATCATAAGACAAAGAGGATATTTCGGGTTTTTTTCATAACCAATTACATTGATAGATAATAAAATAACAGGAAAAAAACTAAAAATGTCATTGCACTCATTGTTTTGGGAAATGTAGGAGATGAAAAGTATATCCTGTTATCTTAATTGGTATCACTAAAGGTGAGAAACAAGCAAAACTTTATTTCCCCATGCTGTTTAAAATTACCCTGTTTAAATTGGACTGCCTTCTGAGTGATTAGCTATTAGAGGCTGATGAAAAAGGGAATCGTGATGCATGATAATAACGATAATAATAATAATTGATCCGTTTTTTCTTATAGCGTTTTTCCAAATACTCAAAGACGCTTTACAAATGAAAAAGGAATACATACAGAGAGTACAGACACTCAAACAAAAGGAACAATTAAACAACACCACAACAATAGACAAAACATTAAGAGAGCGAGAGAGGGTGGGAGATGGCAGAAGATGTACGCATGAAGTTGTATGATGAGGGCTTTGTCTGAGGATGTGTTCTCTGACCTGGGCTGAGACACTGGCGATGTGGTAGAACTCTCCACGGGCTCCCTGTTTGGCAGGCAGCACCATATAAAACACAGAGCCATCCGCAGTGAACAAGGGGGTATCCTGTTGGTGAGAGACGGAGAGAGGTCTGAGTCAACAGAGATACGACGGGCCCGCCACCAAAGGGTTGACCAAGAGAACCCCCCCTCACCACCACCGCAGCCCTGGAGAGGTCAGAGCGGCTGACCCTTGTACTACTGACCTGTCGGTGGTTCTGCATGAGATCCATGACCATTTTGTGTTTCTGGGAATTCACAATCACAGAGAGCAGAATGTTATTCATCAATATCGAGGCATTACATGAAGCGTTCTCATGGGAACAAAGCAATCGGTTGGTCTGCAGGAATGCTGCAGCATGCAACCCATTGATCGCAACAGGAGAGCGTAATGAGGACGGGAATCCTGACACCCTTAGTGAAGGAACCTTTTCTATATGTGTAACAACAACCCGGGACCCCTCACCTCTGAGCAGGCCCCAGTGGTGGCCTCGCAGACGCACAGCACAGATTGGTTCTGGGAGCGGTTGAGCCAACGCACCGCAAGGCGGGTGCTGCTAATCCAGGTTACCATGGAAATGTAGCCGTCTCTACACAGAGAAAACCATTACCATTATCATCAATAATACAGAGGGGGGCCAACAGAAAGATAAAAGATTTTATTATTTAGCAATTCTCTTTTGCGACTTAAAAAAAAGAGTTAAAAATGCTTGTTCAAGGTCAAATAGAAGGAAATCCGTTAGCAAGCAAGAGCAGAGTAAACACAGATAAATAAAAGAAAGATGAGAAAAAAATGAAGGAGAAAACAAAATAATGCATAAAAACAAATCAATAAAATTGGTTAATTTTAAAAACAAACACAAAACAGAAGAACCAAAAGAAAAATCGATCCTCCGAAAAGGTTTGACACCTGGTCCTGAAGGAGTCTGGGGGCGTCATCTCCAGCGTGTGAGTCGGACCGTACAGATTCACCACAAACAGGCTGACAGAGGGGATACTGGAGCCAGCCTGGGAACAGCAGCAACAACAAAACAGCCATCACAACCGAGACACGTCTGCAGACATCCTGGCAGGCAAATGCTTAAAAAAAGAAACATGGCTGTCAAAGACCTTAGTTTGAGACCTTAGGGTAGGGGTAGAGCCGGTTGGAGGGGTAGATGTTGCCTAGGAACAGCGGTATCTCCATCAGCGGCGTGGCCGAGTTGTTGACGGTGAGGTAGGCGAGCCGGGCGCCGTCCACGGACCACCAGTGAGCCGCGTAGCTCAGCAGGACCTCCTCTGGGGAGCAGAACCGGGACACTGCTTCAGCCGGGCTCCTTGACTGAACCCCCTGCCGGCTGTGTGGTGAGGCTGGACAGCGACTGACCTTCGTAGGTCCAGTCCGACAGGCCGTTGGTCACCTGCCTCTCCTGCCCGGAGGACGTGAGGCGCAGGGCCGGGCCGGACGCGCCGGGCTGGTAGTAGATATCTCCCCCGTGCACGTAGATCTGACGCCACGGCGCCGATCGATCATGTCAGACGGAAACAGCGTTGTGTTGTGATTTGATTATTCATTGGATTCGGTACACTGAATTCGTCTTGAAGGCAGAGCACAGCTGCGCTGGGAACAGTGCCACTTAACTCATGGGCAACCGATGAGCAAAGATGTATGAGCACATTTATTCTGCTATATTGCCATTGATTTTTTTT
>NC_079412.1:10023710-10076210 GCF_026213295.1 Gadus chalcogrammus | reverse complement strand
GTGTGACTGACTGTGCAAAGGCTTGTGGGAGTCAGTACCCTGATGGAAAAGTACCTTGACTTATGTTTGGAGGCAACAACAATGAATCACACAAAAATCCCTTTCTATTTCTATAAAAGCATCATGGATTCTATAGGAGCTGGCCAGTGGCCTTGCTGAGGTGTTGGTGAAATGCAGTGTGTTTAAGCACTTGTAATAAAAAGATCATCTTGTTTAATGGGTAACTTTCTCCAAAGAATCCCCTTGAGAGACACTTGGGTGTACATTAACACTGCTCAATTCTAATGAAATGATAAACGATGGATTTCACTGTGGCCAGCGCCACACGCGGGGGTGAATTTCGCTCAACCAGATAGGGATCAATAACGTTTGAGACTGACCGTGCTGCAGTGAGAAACTATTGATACAAATGATGCTGCCTGTTGGTAATATTTAGATAGTCAGACCGAAAGGTCTGACAATCAATTGAAAACACCTCATTGTGGAATAGAAACCCATTTCCCACATTTCTATCTACGTTTCTTCAGACATTCACTTCAACGTGATGCATCATTGATCAAATGGAAATGTAAAAATAAAGAAATAAGACTTGAATGTGCGCCATATTGATTGAGTTTCATAGTATAAAAAGGAATCGACAACAAAAAAGGCAATTAATCCGTACACCATGAGGCAAAGAGAGGGGAATTCCAGGCAGTGCACAGAACTCCTAAACGAGGCTCCTGAGACCTCCGTAACTCTGTCTCCACTGTCTTTGAGGCGAGGAGAACCCCAGAACTCATCCCAGATAAATCACTCAAAGTGAAATCCACAGGGAAGATCTGCATGCTTTTGTAACGCTGCCCTAAAGAAACGATGATATGCTGCAAGGCGGATACATCGGCCAAATGGACATTCAGCTTCGAAAAAAGAGTCCATTGGCAGTGGTGGACACATATTGATTACAATATAAACTATAATTGCTCTCAGTGGAGGATTTTAAATTGCAAAATAACCCATGTCTGCCTTGCCTTGTCAATAGCCATAGTACGTGCCTCATTCACACTAGTGGCTATCATCAGCAGCTTAGCATGTGCTTTATTTGAATATTTAGCAACCAGCATGTTGAACATAATGAGAAACACCAGTGTGACACGAATTAACAAAGCAGTGGCCTAATTCATAGTGAGAAAGGGGATTTTTACTAGGGTCTGTGTACCAACTGAGTGTGTCACAACTTTGAGTTTTTTTTTGTTGTGTACAAATTTCCACAGCAGAAGAGTTGTGTTTTATACCCTGAAGGCAAACGCAGAATGAAAGCATCCAGCACTTTAGTCTCGCCACTGCTGCAGGACAGGCCATTGTGTTGTTATCATTTTGTGCTCCTCTCACACATAGGCAGATTGCTATGAATTGCTGAAGTAGCATGGTGGCTGTACTGTGTTGATGCATATCTCTCCTCCAGATGGTGCCTCTGCCCGGGTTACCAGGTTGAAAGCTGAGCAGTCATATGAGACACATATTTAAACAGAGGGCTTCACCACACAGAGTCAAAAATGAACAATGATGCCAAAAAGCCTGTTTGTCGTGTGATTCTGCTGTATACCATTAGAACAGTTGTTTCCAATACAAAGGTTTATTGTATGCAACACATTCCGAGTGTGCCGATTATTGTAACCAAATTGTTAGGATTAGACTTAGCTTTTGAAGAATATTATGATACACATGTTTAAATGATCGAAAAAGTGTTAAGAGAGGTCCTGGAATATATTCCTTTAAGGGTAATTCATTTCAGAGCTGTCAATGGGCAATACAAACAGTAAATCATTCATGTTTCTTTTTAGACCAATATCCTTTGATAATGAATAGGCAATAAAACTCTAAATTTTTTAGGCTTCGTTTCAATAATAGAAACATTGCCATGAAGATGTTTTGATCTTAAAACTATCCTCATTATTGTTTGCAGCTCTTACATCTAATTAAATAAGGTATAGAAGCCTTTGCATTCTGACATAGACGTCATTCGTGATGCCCTGTAGCCAATTGAGACAAGCAAACATATAGCATACAACAACAGCACATCAGCATACATTTTGAAGAATATTATTTAGATGAAACAACAATGAACTATCACGCATATTGAGGAGATGTGTATGAGCAACAATAGGTGATACGAGCTCCTGCTCAGAACACACGGGGGTATAATCATCATAGTGCACGGTTAGCCAAACACATTATCACAACCTCATAATCATTATTTCTACAATTATTAATTTGAAATGCACTGTTAATCGTCCTTCCCTGTGGTGCAATGGACTGTAAAACATAACTGGAAGCCTATAGAAATTGTATGCACTTCGAAATACTAAAGTCACTGCAGTGGGCATGTGTTCCTGCCCAAGGGTTCTACTTAAAGTAGACATGGAAGAGGCTGCATACAATGCTTGAGTAGGGTTTGATCTCTTGCCTTCACCAGGATTAGTCTAAGGCTAACAAAAGATTGGTTGGAATCTCCCCAACAGCTGTACGTAAGTGAATCGAACACAGGTGTGTCACCCATAAACACACACACACACACACGCACGCACGCACGCACGCTCGCACGCTCGCACGCACGCACCCACCCACCCACCCACCCACACACACACACACACACACACACACACACACACACACACACACACACACACACACACACACACACACACACACACACAAAAAAAAGACACCTGCTTGGTGCGTTCATTTGCCGTGGATTTTTAAACAGAAAAATAAAAAAGGCAGAGAGACCCTTACCGGTTCCGTAGTCATGTTCTGTTGAGTTGTGGCTATCATGGTTGACCTGTAACGTGTCTATGGTCTGAAATAACCGTTCAGCTGCAGCCCTGTGTTTCGGTGCCTGTTCGCTATGCTCCGCTTCTTGCAAGTTTGTCCCGAACGGATTGGTGGTTCCCACCTCTCTCTCTCTCTCTCTCTCTCTCTCTCTCTCTCTCTCTCTCTCTCTCTCTCTCTCTCTCTCTCTCTCTCTCTCTCTCTCTCTCTCTCTCTCTCTCTCTCTCTCTCTCTCTCTCTCTCTCTCTCTCTCTCTCTCTCTCTCTCTCTCTCTCTCTCTCTCTCTCTCTCTCTCTCTCTCTCTCTCTCTCTCTCTCTCTCTCTCTCTCTCTCTCTCTCTCTCTCTCTCTCTCTCTCTCTCCATCTCACTCGCACTCTGCCTCCCTCGATTTTCAATGCACATAAGCACCCGCGAATCTATGCGTGTGAATTTCAGTCTTGTTCACTTATCCACGTCCTGCGCAATCCATATCGTCTATCGATAAAGGAGGTGGAAAATCCAGCAACTTCATTTCAGTTTGGAAATAGTAGGCTACGTCATGATTTGCGATATACTGTTGGCATCATCTGAGTATAGGCCGACATACAATGAATGAGAAATTCGGACGGATATCGATTCATTGCACATGTCTTTACATTGTACCGTGGAACCGTGTACCGTGGACATATAATTGATAATGAGACGATATATGAATGGACAACATGCGGAGTTCCCTTATGGAACAATTATTTGTTTGTAACCCGTTAATGATACATCGCGCAGTACCGTATACCTCCATTTGGGGACACTACAGGTTCTCTCAGCGCAAAGACTGCGGTTTACCTTCGAGAACGACGAAGCGCAGCCGCAAGGACGAAGGCGGATCCCTGAGCGCTCATTGGCTGGCGGGCAGATTTGAAACGCAACGCGCTCCTCCAAGTGACGTGGAGACCCTGTACGAGAAAAACAACCGAAACACCGTCTGCAGAGCCGGGAGAAGTACAGGGTAAACAACACACGCATCTATAAACATCATTGTATTTAACAGTGGTTTGAGTGGTTTGAAACAGAGAAAAAGTAAAGTAACGTTTGTTAACTATTGTTAGTAATACCCAGTTTAAACAGTGTTTGTGACCGTCTTGAGTCGGGACGGTGTGTTAGCCTGTGGATGCTACGGGCTATAGTCGTTCATAGACTAAGTTAACACGTCTGGGGTTGTCCTTCGTGTTATATGTGTGTATGGATATAAATAAACAGCCTGTCACAAACAAACAAAAGCTGTTGCCCTATGTTTTGAAGAAATACAAAACCCGCTATTCCAACGATACTTTATGGTGACGTCACATTGAGGTAATGGAAACAGCCAGGCAATTAATAGTTGGAGCAACGGATGTATGGTCTATTTCGATGCTTTAAAGGTCTTTACCTTGAGGTCTTTATGTATGTCTTTTTTTCATTTTAGATTACCATGGAGACTGTTGGGGTAAACCTGCACATATTACTGGAACCGTTGATGTCCCAGATTGAAGTGCTCAACAATGAGTGCATTGAGCCTCGTGAGTATACACCACAATTCTTCTATTGTTCTTCCATCGTTTCATTGTTTCCTGTACATAAACCAGTCTGTGCTGTCTTTTTCCAGAGTTTATTCAGATGGCTCTCAACTTTGACGAGTGCCGTCGGAAGTGGCTGAGGCTGGAACAGGACCTGGGCTCCTGCCAGGAGGTGCTCGCTAAAACCCAGACAGAAAGGGGATCTCTGGAGGTCAAACTCAAACACGCCCGCAATCAGGTGGACGTGGAGATCAGACGGCGACAGAAGGCAGAGGCAGAGTGTGAGAAGCTGGTACGTCGGTCGGATGTTATCTCGCTGATATGTACAAAAGCATTATTCAAGTGTTTTTTTCGTCAGCTCTGTTATCCAGACATGTTAATGGGGCGGCATGTGTCTCAGGAGGTAGAGCGGGTTGACTGGTAACCTGAAGGTTGCTTGTTCGAGTGTCTTATGACCAAGGCGCCTCACCCTGATTGCTCCTGATGGACTGGCTGTCGCTCTGCGTGGTTGACCTCGCCGTCGGTGTGTGTGAATGTGTGTATGAATGCTTGTAAGTCACTTTGGATAAAAGCAAAATCCCCTAATTGTAAATGTAATTGTTGATGTGATTGTCCTCCTGTGACAGGATCGTCAAATCCAGCTGATCAGGGAGCTTCTGATCAGTGAGGGTTCCTCCAACAGCATCCAGCTGAATGAGGAGCAGCGCTCCGCACTCGCCTTCCTCAATGCAAGATCTCACGCTGTACCGAACATGAACACCAGCCGCAGGCAAGTTCTCTTCATAATTACATTTATATTGGAGATTTCTTTCTGTTCTGTCCACTCCTGTGAATCGACACTTAAAAACTGGTTCTAGTGCTCCTGAACGAGTGGTCTCATCTATGTGTGTATCCTGCTCCTTCTGAATAGGCTGTTGACCATCGATGAGTCTGCATCCATCTTGTCAGACATCAGTTATGATAAAACCGACGACTCACTGGTGAGTTTTATTTCTGTCTTAATCCAATCATCTTCAAATTTTTGTCATTATGGTCTTGCGTATGTTTTAATGTAGTCTCACAAATCAGACATTAGATTGATATGCAAGTTTTTAGGCAGACAAGCTCAAATCTGGGTGAACGTGGTGTTTCATTTTTTTTAGCTTCATTTTATTTTTTTCCACCATATCCTTTTGATGGAGACTAGCAAAAGGAGACTAGATCTCCAAGCATTCATTTGGTGAACACCAACGGGTCCAGCATTAGTTAACTAAAACCAAAATGTATGCAGCGGGTAGCCTAGCCCACATGTGAATGAGTTTTCTTCAGTAGAATATCTGTGTAATCAATGAAACAGGAAACGAGGTGTAGCTCTTCGCCTCGCAGATCCTGGTTGCTGGATCCAAGATGAGGTTTAATGATGCTAGTGGATTGAATATATTTCCTAAGCAGTTCTTTAGGTTTTATTGATTCTCCATCTCCGCGCTAATCCTAATCTGGTTGGTTGCAGGACTGGAACTCTTCGGCCGCCCCCGCAATGCGACTCAGGAAACGACAAAAGAGGGTAAATGCTGTGTAGACCAAGGCCCAATCCCATTTCTACCCCTTACCCCTCCCCCTTGTTTTATGGGGTAAGGGGATTAGTCCTTAGGCCCAATCCCATTTCTACCCCTTCCCCTTCCTCTTACCCCTTCAAAACAAGGGGGAGGGGGATGGGGAGAAATGGGATTGGGCCCAAATGTCTCCTCTGACTTTGTGTAATCTGTTGCCATACGACCTGCATGCTAATGGCCCTCGATATCTGACCCGCAGCGCTCCTCTAGAAACCAGGTCGATGGCCCTCCCATGATCGCCAAGAGGTCTCGCTCGGCAGGCAGGAAGTCCCACAGGGTGAGTAATGCCCCCCTGGGGCTGCACATCGGGCAGGAAGCCGTCTGCTCCGCCCTGGTCCCACTGTTGTCCTTCTGCAGTTACAGGAGAACGAGTCTCTTGTGGCCAAAACCACGTTGACGGTACCGGCCGGCGGTGGACCGGTGGAGGCCGTTTCCACCATTGAGACGGTCCCAACACCATATTGGACCCGCAGCAAGAGGATAACTGGTGAGGGCTCTATGTATAGATGGATAAAGGGATGGATTTACCTTGATGGATGGATGGGTATTCATCTCTATAGATTGATGGATATATATTATTAGAGTATTGATCCCCAACCCTTAGAAAAATGACACCTGGATGTAATTAACTAAGCTATTAATCTGGCAGTACAATAAAGATATGTGAATATCATTACGGCAGTATATTAAGCTATTAATATACTGCCAGATTGATGTTTACATATTTGTATTGATTTATTTTTGGAGCACATCACTTGTCTGTCAATCTAACGCACTGCAGGACGTTGAGGCATGCCTCGAGGGCCGGAGGCATCACAAGGGATGTGCATTGATTCCTCCACAATTAGATTTGCGAGATCTGCTAGGCCAGATAAACTAAAAGAACAGTGGTGTGGTCGATATTATTGGCAGTTGGGATAAGGGTTGAGCCCCGAACCTCGGCCCCAGTAGGGCACCTGTTCAGACTTAAATGCTAGTACCGAGATCTTATAAGAACGCAGGGCTCCAGACTAACTTTTTCCTTGGGTGCACTGGTGCGCCTAAATTTTTAATTTGGGTGCACCAGCACGTATTTATGGTGCACCTAAGTTTCGAGTTGTTGAGGGGGGGGGGTTGGACCGTGCCTGCCTTGCGCTGAGTTGTTGAGGGGGAGGGGCAACCCGGGCAGCTGCACCGGTTGCACCGTCGATATTTACGCCATTGATAAATAATATCTTGACCTTTAAATAAATGCCGAATCTGTATCTCTCATAAAGAATATCGTCAGACAATGCCAAGGGATCGGTTCTGTCCCGAAAAACCCTCCGTCTCCGGAGAGACGCCTGTACGATAAGTGCGTCGAGGTCCATGGGAATACCCACAAATGGTGACGCCATTATCAGAGGAGGGGCTAGGAAGCTGCGCACGCCGATATAAGTAGCCGAGGTCTCCGGGGTAGACTCGCTGAAAAGCTGCTCCCGACCAGGTTTGGTTGCGAGCGCAAGTCACCATGGTGATACAGCGACGATTAAAGAGATCGACTTTCATGGTACAGCTAACCCAGGCTTTCAGCTCAACATACCTCGCTAACCCTATCGAGCTTCGTAGTACAAGCCCCTGGATTGGGCTTTGCGGGTTTGTTTCCCGGCGTTTCTATGGTTACCGGTCTTGCGTGTTCCAACGGTTTATTAGGTGTCTAATAAATCGCTGTCTAATCAATACTTCATTCACTGCCTCTTCCGTGGTTATTATAATATTATGAATAGACTGCTTGAAAACAATGTTGGCGTCTCCTGTGGCTGCCTTGCGCACCTGCGTAATATTACTTAATATGACTGGCAGTAATGTTGTGCCATGCAGGCAAGTGTAAATGCGAGCGGCATAGCTGCGTGCCTGCCTGCATTCAGCAAGTAATTATTATCATTTGTAAATTAGTATTATTATTTAAAGAAGATATATTTAGCAGTCACAGGCTCACAGCAGCCTTTCGTCTTCGGGTAAGTCGAGTAATTGAATGCCAACCGTAAATCTTGCATATCAAGTAGGCTAGCAAACACTGTTGCCATTCAACAGCGTGTGTGACAACGTGTGCTATGTCCTAAACTTCAACTTGGTGTCCGCTGACTTTCTGCTTAAGAAACTCATAACAAGTCGTGCATGTGTGTGCGGTTTCGTTTTTTTCGAGAACCGTTTTACCCCGGAACGGTTTGAAAAGTACAGAGTAGGCAGTAGGCATCGTATCGGATAAAACCCAAACGATACCTAACTCTAGTTGGGATGCTATGCACTGGTTTTGTTTAAAGATCCCATGCCATTCTATTTTATGATGCTTTAATATAGGTATTAGTGGGCCACAAACACAGTATTCAAAGATGTCCCCGAAATTCAGCTGTGGTGCAGAGTTAGTCACTCCGAAACAGTCGCACATTGAGCTTCCCCCAAACGCGCTGTTTCGGTGGGCGTGTCAAGGCAGGTCAAGGAGGGGGGTGGGGGTGTGGCCCTGAGCAGCTTGTAGCCACTACCATGCGCTCTGTATACGGTGGGCGTGTCAAGGCAGGTCAAGGAGGGGGGTGGGGGTGTGGCCCTGAGCAGCTTGTAGCCACTGACGGTACCATGCGCTCTGTTTACGGTGGATGTATCGCAATGGCTCGTAGAAACCCATATTATACATAGATATCTATATCTAATATATAATATTATCACCTGGCCCTGAGCAGCTTGTAGCCACGGTACCATGCGCTCTGTTTACGGTGGATGTATCGCAATGGCTCTTAGAAACCCATATTATACATAGATATCTATATCATATAATATATAATATATATTATCACGGCCAAAAGCTGTGTGAGCCTCCAGACGATAGGTTATTATGAATCTCCAACGACCGCGTCTACTTCAGATTGATGTGGAAGTGGAAGAACCAGAGACGTCGGAGAACCCGACGAAGTCCTTTGTGATTCATTATATCGTCTGGACGCGCACACAGCTTTTGGCCGTGATGTATTATTTGATATAGATATCTATGTATTATATGATATTATTTAGATATAGAGCAGAGCTCCAGGTCTGTAACGCAAGTGTTGTACACTTCCTTGTTATTTGGATAACCGTTCTGCTGTTGGTGTTATGGCATAACACGTCGGACTCTCGTCTCTGGTATTTCTACAACGAGACTCGTATTGGGGGTTATCTCAGCCATGGTTGAGAATGAATTGGGGGAAAGGAACTTTGGCTTTGACTCCCTGAAGTAGGCTACATGAACCACGACATGGAGGAGAAAGGGATTGTTGGCCGCGAATGTATCCCGCTTGAGCCCTGCTTCCCGCCGCCTCGGCAGCGGTCAGCGCTAATCACCGCATCCTGAAGCCGAGGCGGTGGTCCATAGGCTCCGGCGGGAGACGACCGCGGTCAACAATCCCTTTCTCCTCCATGTCGTGGTTCATGACTTCAGGGAGTCAAAGCCAAAGTTCCTTTCCCCCAATTCATTCTCAACCATGGCTGAGATAACCCCCACTACGGGTCTAGTTGTAGAAATACCATAGACGAGAGTCCGACGTGTTATGCCATCACACCAACAGCAGAACGGTTATCCAAATAACAAGGAAGTGTACAACACTTGCGTTACAGTCCTGGAGCTCTATATCGAAAAAATATCATATAATACATAGATATCTATATCAAATAATACATATTATCACGGCCAAAGGCTGTGTGCACGTCCAGACGATATAATGAATCACAAAGGACTTCGTCGGGTTCTCCGACGTCTCTGGTTCTTCCACTTCCACATCAATCTGTAGTAGACAGAACCGCGCGCTGCCTGCTGCCTGCTGCCGGCGCAAGGCACCACCGCCCGGCTGCCCGCTGCCGGGCGGTGGTGCTTCGCGGCGGTGGTGCCTCGCGCCGCGGCAACCGGCGGCAGGCAGCATGTCGCAGTTCATGTACTTCGATGTCGTTCTGCCATTGCATTCAAAATTCTGTAACTAGCCTGTTACTACGAACTAAGCAACTACCATACACGTATTAGCATTTAGCACTAGCTCAATCACGACTCCTTCAGAATTCCAACCAAGTGGGCAGGGCCATGAATAATAGTTTGACAACGCTACGTCACAGTGTCACCTTATCCAGATTGGCTCATTTCTTCTGCCTTTTTCCTTTCATTGCCTATTGCATTCAGCAGACAAACTGCATAGATTTCAAACTTACCACAGCTCACAAACTTATTCAGACCTATGTTATTTAACAAACAACAGGAAAAATGTGATTTTAATGGCATGGGCTCTTTAAAATAGAGACTCTGAATGTTCAGCTAAGAGGTCTTCAACTCCCCCTCTCTCCTGTCCAGAAACCATGGAATGGGACTCTGAGTCGGTCCAGTCAGTGGAGATCTTCAAACAGCCCAATGTCCCTGATAGGGTGACGCGAGCGGAGCCAAGCACTCCACAAAACACTGGGAGCATGCGTGTCCACGAGTTTGTCTCCAAGACGGTAAGAAAAACATAGTTTGAAGTTGACTTTAGTCAATATGTGGTGTTTTTCATATTACGTGTTGTTTTATCTTCAAGCAAATGGATCCTAGTCTTGTTGGTGGAGATTGCATCAAAAGCTAATTGTACTGTTAAACAAGCACATTTTTGGAAGTGATTGCATTGGGTTTGTGTTTAAGTTTTTATTCTGTAACTGCTTTGGACAAGGTTGCTTAATATCATTTCTTTAGTTAAAGGCATTCAAGGTGTGCCCTGTTCCCTCATGTGGAATTTGATTGGCTTCTATAATGGTGACAAAACGGATGCATACCTTCTCTTTGCTTGCCATCTGTGTTCATTGTTGTCCACATATGTTGAGGGAACGCTGTCGGTCTATGTTGGTGAAACCGTAAATCCCGTTTGGTTTTCAGGTCATCAAGCCGGAGTCCTGCGTGCCCTGCGGCAAGAGGATCAAGTTCGGGAAGATCTCCCTGAAGTGTCGCGACTGCAGGGTGGTCTCCCACCCGGAGTGCCGCGAGCGATGCCCCCTGCCGTGCATTCCCACCGTGGCTGGCACGCCAGTCAAAAACGGCGAGGTACCACTCCTGCTGATATCTTGGGTCATTGTGCTAAACATCACATTCCCTCGAGGCCTTAAGCATGGTTGTTGACCCACTTGGCATGTCGCGTGTGTCCAGGGAACGCTTGCGGACTACGTCTCGGTCACGTCGCCCATGATCCCACCGCTGGTGGTCCACTGCGTCAACGAGATCGAGCAGCGGGGCCTGAATGAGGTGAGGGTTGATTAGCAAAAAGCTTGTGTCAGAAATCAACGGAGCAGCAACCCCCAAGATTCACTTCTCATCCTGACATGTAAATGGTAACTTGTATCCCGTTTCTTTTCGGTCACTTAAGAGAAGAATTGACGGTGGCTTTTGCCTCGTTAAAGCCCTTTTTAAAATGCAGGCCCACTTAAAATGTCTGTCTATGTGAGTCTGACTGGACCGTGCTGGCTTGGGTTTGTGCTCTGAGGGACGGGGCAAAGACTTACTCTGAACTTGTCCCCCAGACGGGACTGTACCGCCTGTCTGGTGCCGAGCGCACCGTGCGGGACCTGAAGGACAAGTTCCTGCGCAGCAGAACTGTTCCTCTGCTCAGCAAAGTGGAGGACATCCACGCCATCACCGGCCTCCTCAAGGACTTCCTGAGGAACCTGAAGGAGCCCCTCCTCACCTTCCGCCTCAACAGAGCCTTCATGGAGGCAGCAGGTGTGTGTGTGTCTGTGGGGTCTTTAGGTGTTTACATTGAGGCTTGTCCTGACTCCACCATATCTATCAATCCTAAACTTATCTTCTTCTGGCTTGATTTTTCATTCATTATTGGCGCACACTATGAAATAAGAATTGTGTGGTGGTATTGTGGTTGTATTGAGTAGCCTTCATCCTTCTAGGGATGTTCATGTTGGATTCATGGCTAAAATGCTGGGAAAAAACATCCAGAGACTTGTATATGTAGATCTATTGGGGAGAATTTCCTGATCTCAGGATAAAAAAACTTCAGTCACCCCTAGGAGAGGGTGTTATAGTTAGACTCAGCAGGCCGTGGCTGGATAGTATTTTTTTATTTACATATGGGCACAGTCATACGTTGTTCAGAAAACTCACCAAGAGATTTCTTGCCACTCTGATTAGGAGTAAACTAAAAACAAAGAAAATGTAATGGCATGAATCACTGATAATTATTCCATTGCTCTACTTGAGTAGTTGGAAACCTTGACCTGTCCTCTGCATACTTACCTCAGCCAGCACACATCTAGAGGTCTAACCGGAGGTTCAACTAAAACTGTCCAACCAAACTTGGTTACACATCATGAATCATTTGAAGTGTTAATATGTTACACTTTTCATTGCCTCAGCATTTCTCCTCACTTACTATCTCCTGACATTGTGTTTTTGTTTTCCACAGAGATCTTGGATGACGACAACAGCATAGCTCAGATGTACCAGCTCATCAGCCAGCTGCCGCAGCCCAATAGAGACACGCTGGCCTTCCTGGCGGTTCACTTCCAGAGGTCAGTAGTTACTGTGTACTCCCATCTTATTGCCCCGTTACTTGTATGGGCCAATAGCCTGGGTATGCCCAGGCAGTTGAATCATCATTTCAACAGAATAATTGGCACTAACAACTCATTGTGATGTAAAATGACGCCGTTCAGCATTTGGATGATTGGGACTTTCTCCCCCCAGCTCTAGTAAGAATCAGAATAATGGCCGCTTGTGTTTCCATCTCCAGAGTTGCTCAGAGCGTGGCCACCAGGATGGACGTCAGCAACCTGTCTCGAGTGCTGAGCCCCACGCTGGTGGGCCACGCGGTGGCTAACCCCGAGCCCATGACCATCCTGCAGGACACCAAGCGCCAGCCCAAGGTACGGCTTCAGACGCCCTCTGCAAAGCCCCTCCAATCACGAGATGAGCCAAGCTTGGGCCATGCAGCCCCCGGGCAACAGCTCCCATATCTAACCCTCCTGTTGGTCGACGGTCCGTTGTGACGCCCCAGTTAAATCCCTTTCTGATTGGCCAGCGCCAACGTCTGCACTCACTGAGCAGTGACCCGACGATACTCTATATTAAGGTAGATGAAGTGTGAATCCCTCATGGCTGCCATCTTCTTCTACAGGTGGTGGAACGCCTGTTGGCGCTGCCCTTGGAGTACTGGAGCCAGTTCCTGATGGTGGAGAACGATCACCCCACATCCAACATTCAAAGTAAGAGGCCGTAAAGTGGGAAGCAAATAAGCAGTTGTGCCCAAGACTTTAGTTAAAAACACAGAACCAATTGGGGGATTTCTGAGGGACATGTTTTGTGGGTATATTGTAGATTTGTCCTTAAATGTTCATTGTTTCCAGTGAGCATTTTGGGCCCGCTCACCACTCCAGAGCACCAGCTGAATAAGACGCCCTCCTCCAGCTCTCTGAAGCAGCGTGTGAAGTCCTCCCTGACGCCCAGGTACACTCACATTACCTTTTTTTTAAGCTCAACATGTTCCAGCTTTTCAGCCATCTTTGTAGTTCATTTATTATAAAACCTGATAACACGAACTTTGTATTGCAGTTTTGGCAGCAAGAGCAAATCTGCAGTGGGATTTTCTCGGCCGGGCAACTTCTTTGCATCGCCACTCCTTAGGTAATCCTTAGGGGCCTTCTTCAGCTTCTTCGAACCACAGAGATCCTAGCAATGCTTGGATCACGAAAAGAATACTACAGTGTTCAGTGACCTAATATAAGCAGCATTTACGTGTTTTCAACAATGTCCTTGAATATTTTGGATAGATTTCTTTTATTTCAGACTTCTATGTATATTATTTGTGAAAGCTTTATTTTATAATCTCCACGGTAGGTTTGGGTTTATGCACACCTATCATTGCTTCTCAGTCATGCAGGATTATTTTGAATTTTGACGTCATTTGAAGACTACCTTTTTGTTCTTGCAAGATGTTCAACTCATGTATCACTCAGAAGTTGATCCACATTTAGCATTTAATTCAAAATGTGTAACCGACCAGTTGACGAGTTTTATATTTAGTTTGTAATGTGACGTATAAGACAAATGTAATGATTCATATCTGTTTAGTTTCATTACCGTGTTTATGTACTGTTAAATGTTACTGCCCATTACACTGTTCTCTCATCGTACTGTTAGATGCTAATTTTAGTAGGCGAGTTAAACTATACAGCTTATCTTGGTACCAGTCTATGCAAATGTGCTTTAGAAAAATATTAGTTGCAGGTTTTTTTTGTATTTGGACCCAGATTTAGCATTAACCATGACCGATTGTTTAGCTCTCTGTAGGGCTGTGGTTTTTGTTTCATGAGGTTAATTCTACAGCCAAAATATGATTTGGGAATTGCAAGTATTTTTTTATGCAAGTACATTTTCAATGCGAAAACCTTTTGTAAAATACATTTCTACAACTTTACTTGTTTCAAGTCTCTATCCATTATCAGTTTAACAGGAAATCCTATTAAATTATATATTATACTACCCACTATATTGATTAAATTAATATTCATTACATTTCAGTAGATTGTGGTTTGACTACCAAACCACTAGACCAATATAGCATAACTCTTGGAGGCTGCGTCGATCAACACATTTCACACGAATACCTCTGTGTGGTGTACCCCATCTGTGTTACTGCCATGCTCTGAATTAGGGCGCTGCAAATAAAAAGGCAAACTATCTCATGGGTAGCAACTGTATGGGGTTTTGTGGTGCTGGGTGGTTTTATTATTTATGAATCGCTTAAGCACTTCCCTTAATGTCAGCTTTGTGGGCCAGGCTGAAGGACAAGACTTGTGTTATGGAGGATTACTTAGTTCTGTCATTCCCGCAATACGCAACGGTAGTTTTTTGTTTCGAGGTTTGGTGCGTTTTTTTAATTTTTGTTTTCAATGCAGCAAGATTATGACAAAGGTGAAGCAATCCTAGTATTCACAGTTGGATAGAAAGTATACAATAGCCCTGAACATATTTCACAAGTCAGTCAGCTAACAAGTCAACAGTGGGTTTCATCTTTAGAAGAACACTGTTCATGTAAACGTTGGGCATCAGTGCCTGGTAAGGGTGTCCGTTAGAACCGAGGAAAGGGCCAGAGCAGAGGGGTGTTCTGCACGTAGCTCTGGAAGGCCGGGTCTGATCCCCACTTCTTCAGGGCCTGCTTCTCCAAGATGGGCACCCCGCTGACGTGGCGGAGCAGGAACCACACAAAGAGGGGCGACACCGCGCTCAGGTACTGGGGGCCCTGCATGACGGACGAGGCGGAGAGCCAGAGGCCCGACCACTGCAGGATCTCTCCCAGGTAGTTGGGGTGGCGGCTGTAGGCCCACAGTCCGTGCTGGATGAATTTTCCCTGTGGGGAAAAAAAAAAAAGACTATTGAACTGGGAATTTATTTTATAACCTTTTCTTACAAAAAAACAAAAGGGGTGTTGGTTTAAAGCAGGTCAGATTAGATTAGTGTTATCAGTGTACTCACAGCATTATTTGGGTCACGCTTGAAGAACCACTTCTGCTGGTCGGCCACAGCCTGAGTGACGAAGCCCAGGCCCCAGACGCCCCAGCCAATGTAATCCCTCACACCCACGGGCACATCCCGCCTCTCAGCATTGAGCATCAGTGTGGGCAGCAGGGTCATAAACACCCACACAGCTGTGAAGAAAGGGACAATGAACCGCCTTACATATTACCGCAGGCAATGTCAAGAATACATAATCAAGTAAACTTTCTGAGTCCCTTCCTTAATAATGCATTCCACTGCACTGCCAAGGCCTGTGTGGGGGAGTGTGAGGACCGCTTTGAGCACCTTGAATGCTCCAGTATACGAAGAAGGTCCCAGGCTTGTCTCTGACGTTGTTGAACCTGCGGTCCTGGCCGTCCTTCAGGATACGCATGAACAGGAATGTCCCCAACCTGCAAGGAGAACAACGTTCCCGGCCGTTGTTAAAGTTAACCCGTAGGATTATTGATTAACCCGACGCTTGTGCCTCGCAATCATTCGTTCTACAACACTGACCGAGCCAAGGTCGTTGAAAGGAGACACAAATTGACAGGTTTCATACACAACTGCCTCTTAAATTACTATTTAATAGCCGATATACAGGGATCTGGATTGGATTCGGGGCTGTGGTGGGGGGGGGTCCTGGTTGGCATGGTTACCTGATTCCCCATGCGGTCACCAGGCCGGTTTGCACATTCTGCCGGACGTGGCCAGCCCCGCCCCACAGGTGACTCAGGTGGGCTAGCAGTATAAATGTTCCTGATCCTTTAAGGGGGACAATAAGAACAAGACAGTTTTCACAGGCTCTGAAGGTTGGGAACATGTGTCCTTTACTATGAACTAGTGTGCACGGCTCATCCTGTCAATTGTCAGTTGTGTGAAGGTGTGTTCTTAATAAATCTTTTACTAAAGGAAATTGGTTCCAAAGTTCAAGGGAAACTATCCAAGAGTACGGACCAGTTGAGACTCAGAGGAGGACACGCAACCCACTCTCCAAGGTGATCAATTTCTCTTCCTCTCTTTCTCTTCTATTAAAATTAGATCAGCTTTATATAGTTTATAGTTTTTTAATAACAGTAGAATATATTGATGTGCGGACAAATTAGTCAATATTAGATCAATTTACTTGGAGTGTATGGACATGTTAGTTTTCTGTTTCAAATTTTAATTCTGACAAAAAAGTGATCATACAAGTAATCATTGATATACTTTGATGTAATTCATTCCATAATGCTGCATTGTAATAATCTCAATAATTTTTGTTCAACATGGAAATGCGTGATGTGAATTCCCAATAGTAGGTCTATAGAGGTATTGACTGCATTACCATCGGACCGGATAGGAGCTATAGAGGCCAGTGGCCACTCTTCCAAACTGATTAACTGTGTCTTTAAATGTAGGCGGGGCATCGGAGCTGTTTTACAACTCGGATGTTTACATAATCCTCATTTTATAACATTGACATACCAATTCGTAATTTAAAATTGTATAACATTGGGGATTTATATATTGTCGTTGTTTGCATTTTTTTTTCAAATAAGTGTGATTAATGGGTTAGAATAAAAACTACAACAAAGCACCAACTCGTGGTAACGAATATGTAAACTGCAACAAAACCCAGCGAGAATTTACCTGCCAGGTCATAGAACTTCTCCGTTTTAAAGGCTGCCGCCACAGCCCATCCAGCCCACTGGATGCCCAAATCGGCAACCGCACATTTGACAATCGTGCTCCCCATAATCAGGTCCAGCAGTCCTTGGAGTATCACATGAATATGAGATATTCTCATGAGACCAACCCTCCTCTGTCCCAAGATATGAACGGACTAAAGGTTCATCCGCGTCCAACTTGTAGGAGTGGCTTGAGGCTTGTAGACAGATGGTTCTTGTAGTCATTCATCACGGGGGATGCTTTTTTAACTTTACAAGATGTGATGTGAAATGCAAATTATAGTATTGATATGGTATATTTTCTTCTAACATGCACTTTATATATTTTCCTTTCAGGAGTAAATTCAAGGTCAAAACATATAAATAAAATAAAACCATGGCAGAGAGTAATAGTCCAAAGGGCGGTCCTACTGTCTTCAGTAAGAAAGTCCAAAGGTCACTGAGCAGAAGCAAAGAGAAGGTACACATATTCAGACAGAAGCATAAAATCATTCTCTTGTCTGTGCCTTCCCTTGACTTGCCTGCTTGTATAACAGGTATTACAAAGGTTCGGCAAGACAGTGGAGTCAAGAGACGATGTCTTTGACAGTTGGCTCGAAAGAGTTCATGAACAGCAGGTAAACGCTTTTGTTAGGGGGCCCATACTCCAAAGCTAGTCTTCCACAGAATTTGCTCAATTTTCTCGCAAATATTGAAGAATAAGGTCCTCAAGACTCATGATAAAAGTGTGTGTGTGTGTTCTATTCCTTCCCAGTCTTATGGCACCCGGATTCACAAAGATCTGAAGCTTTACTTGGCAGCAGTCAGAGGTGACCTTGAGTGTTTGTTGTTGGTGCACCCCTATATGTATGTATATGTATGTATATATATATATATATATATATATATATATATATATATATGGGGGAGGACAAACTAAGTGTGTTAGTTTGTCCTAGGCTACATACCTCATTTGTGGATGTGGTAACTGTTTTGTGTTTTGAACTTCCCCTAAAGACATGCGCAGCGCTTCAAGACGCCTGACCCAGTCTCTGTACGATGTTTACGAGAAAGACTGGGCGGGAGATGAGGATTTGGGGGCAATCGTGGAGGTCAGATATGAAAAAGAAACGGATCAAATTAGAGGGGTCGGATGGATCTCCACAACACCACCACCACTTACGATGTACAAACACAAGCTAGACTTAGCTCCCGACTTTTCACAATGTTCAGAGTAGTAACGCTGGTTGTCTGTTGAAGGGTGAGGACCTTCTGTGGAACGATTACGAGGTGAAGGTGTCTGATCAGGCTCTGCGCACCATGGAGTCATACATGGGCCAGTTCCCCGATGTCCGGGTAACACACGCACGCACTCACACAGGCACACATACACACACAGCAGCACACACACACACACACACACACACACACACACACACACACACACACACACACACACACACACACACACTCACACTCACACTCACACTCACACTCACACTCACACTCACACACACACACACACACACACAAACAAGCACAATATCAATTAACCTAAAACACAAACACACAACTTCATTGTTCTAATGATCTACTGTTTGTCTTTCAACTACAGGACAGGATTTCCAAAAGGGGGAGAAAGCTAGTTGATTACGACCACTCCCTGCATCAGCTGGAGTCCCTTCAGACCGCCAAGAAAAGGGATGATGAGAAAATAGCAAAGGTCAGGAAGGGTCAGAAATGTCTTGCTGCATCTAAAAATTCCAGTTTGAGTCCCAAACCCCAAATGTCATCTCTGAATATACTCATTGCAGTCATGATGCATCTAAACCCACAGGCAGAAGAAGACCTGAACGAGGCCAAGCATGTCTATGAGGCCATCAACACCGAACTGAAGGAAGACCTCCCTTCTTTACATGAGAGGTGAGGGGAGGACCACAGAGCTATGTCCAGGTGTTCCTGAAGCCTCACCATTATAACTTGTCCTCCGTAAAACTCATTGTTGTTATGTTTGTCTTTCGCAGCCGCATCGGATGCTATGTGTCCGTCTTCTCTGCCATTTCCTCTTTGCGCGACACCTTCTACAAGGAGATGAGCACGGTATACTGCATTCGGCTGTCATCCCTCATTCCTCGAGTTCATCGTGCTGTTTCTTGGGATTATACGGGATGAGACGTTTCTTACCTATTCATCTCTTTGATTTGGTTGTTTCCTCCACAGCTGAACAGCGACTTACAGAATGTGATAAAGGATCTTCAAGAGCAGCATCCAAACCAGGTGTTTGCTGTGAAGGGCTTACAGCGGTGAGTTCATTTCCCAGGGCCTTTTGTATGTACTGAAACTTCTCTGATCATCCATAATAATTAATATAACCCCTCCCACCACATCTAAGGTATGGCTCTCTGAAGAGACGGTCGCTGATGTCCCCCAGGCTATGGAAGACCAGCTTCTCTGAATTCCACCAGACCTACAGCCCCAAAATGGGCCCCCAAAGGTTCAGCTTCAAGTCCCCTGACAAGCCTCGCCAAGGCGGTACCCTGACCAGGGAGAGCAGCCTGCGTGGCGGGGCGCCCCCCGCGCGGTCTCGGCCCTCGGAGACGCACTCCCTGGTGCTGGGAGACGAGGACGGCCGGTCCCTCCGCAGCGACGCGGGCGGCTCCCTTGCGGATGCCGTGCAGTCCGGGGGTCGTACCGGGGAGACGGGGGGCGACATGGAGGAGCGGAAGGCGGAAGAAGATCAAAACGGTGGCGGGGAGGAAGACAAGTCTGTGAAGGAAGACGAGGCAGAGGCAGATCCCGCATCACAGGCCCATCAGGAAGATAAAGGCGGGGAGGGGGATACCGCGGCGCGGAGTGAGAGCAGCTCAGAACTGAACCACTCCTTTGACTCAGAGAGCTTGGATCTGCAACTGTCTGCTGAGGCCAACGGCACACTGTACATTGAAGAGAAAGAAGACCCACCAGCCAACGGACTAGCTGTCGACTCTCTGGGCTCCAAGGAGGTTCCTCAGAAGGTTAGTTCTCTGGGCCAGGGATAGAGCTGAGCCTGACACATATTGACAGAAAAGCACTACTTTTTAAAAAGAAAATGTAACACCACTGCCTGGAATCCTGATATTTTTTGTTTGTATTCTGTCTGGTGTATAGGATGTTCCTCTAGGAAGCCAGCTACTACAGGACTCAAAAAACACAGTGGTGTAACACAACAAACTGGAAGGTTTGTGGGTTTTAAGCCAAGAATCTGTATGGCCTTCTTGTTCTTGTTGTTCTATTTTTTTCTTTGAAAATTTGATGAGAAAATTATAATATTTTGTTTTCTAAAAATGTCCAAACTATTAATGAGTGTTAAGCATTGTATAATTTATTTGAAAACAAATCTGCATATTTACTACAATTATGAACAATGCCCCTTCTGGCGAATAGCATATACGCATAATGACTAAATGTTGACAATAACCTTAATTACCCTTTCGAAAATATAATTGAAGTGTGTTTTGACTCAAGTTATTGTGAAGGTGTTTTGACAATAAGTCTGGTCTCTGACTTTAAATGATTTAGTAAATTGTCTGTTTAGTCTGTTAAACTTTTTCAGCCAACCGTATTAATTTAAAATAACTATGTTTGTTAATGATACACTTAAAATCCCCTTCTGATAGAACATTGTACATTGTATAAATCCCTAGGCCTAATCATTTTCAGTAGTTCATAGAAATGTGTTCAACTAACAATGTTAATGACCCAAGAACCAGAACAATAAAACGAAGTCATTCTCTGTCCAACGCTTGTTGCCTGTGCTTGCTGAGAGGGTTTGTTTGGAGTCGATCAGTTAACATATCCTAGTCCACACAGTACAGGGTCTAAGGGGAAGGGGAAGGGGAGGGACAGGAGCGGCGGAAATCAAGACGGTGTCAGCAGCATAGGCGTGACTCCTGCGTCCTAAAGCACACAGTAGAGACAGGAACCCCAGCCTCGGTGCGTGCGTCCGCCTTCAGTACACTCTATTTCACAGGCACGCTTCGTTCGGTTTCATATGGTTCGATAGTTTAATCTATATACTATACTAACAGTTACTGGATTGCGTACTAAAGAAACATAATCGCATTGTCGTTGTTGCCCAGGTAAGTGTACTTAAACAGGACCTTCTAGGACCAGCAGCTCAACAAGTACTTTGTTTTAAAGTTCAGTGGAAGAATAGATCAACGCATTGGTTAATGTTGATGGATCCAAAAGTGTTAAACAAAATAAGCCCGGATCGGAGTGTTGTTACATTTTCATTATCCAAAGGGTTTTTGAAAGTTAGTCAAACAAAAGAATGTCAGCTGCTCCTCGCACCTCATGATGTCATCAACAATGGGCCACACACACACACACACACACACACCACACGCACGCACGCGCACACACACCTCAGCTCATAAATTCACACCTTGTTCATATGATTCGTTGCAGACACGATCATCATGGACGTGACCTCCCCTCCACCAATGAATGGTAAGCGTGTACGAGGAACATCTGAAACCTTGAGAAGCATTGAGATTATTTCCTGGAAATAGCCTCCATAAGACGTGACGTCTTCCAATCAGACCTGTTCTCCTCTAGTTCAGCTCCTCCAGTTCTCATTCATTGTTGACCATTCAATGTGAGATATGTCACTATAATTTTTGGGGACATATAGTGCAACACGTTTCATCATTGTATTTCATTTTATTTCATATGAACGGTTGTCTTGATATTTTCCAGTCACCACAGCCGCTCCCATGCACACAGAGTCCACTGTTATTGGAGGTAACTATAACGTTTGAAGCCTTTTAGAAATCTTTTCCTTTTCCTTAAGTGCGGTAAAAGTCCCTTCATCCAGATGTTTGCTGCTGTGCTCCTCCCAGTGGTGATCGCGCTGCTCCTGGTGACCCTAGCAGTAGTGGGCTTCCTACTCTACCGCTATCTGTGCCACAACAAGGGCGCCTACCGGACCACCGGGGAGCCCGCCCCGGGAGAGGACCTGGCAGAAGACCACAAACCAAACCAGGCTCCCAATGACAAGAAGGAATACTTTATATGAACCCTGGTTAATGCTGACCAGCATGCCGAGGAAATGAATGGACCTTGTTGGACATACGGAGAAGAGATGGATGAATGGGAGTATTATCTGTTCTGCTGTGTGCTGTCTGCCATACGTGGAATGTGTTCTTATTTTTGCTGCAACAGGCCAAAAGCAGGAATGAAAAAAGGGGAATGAAAAAAAAAAAGTGAAAATGGATGTGTAGCCAACGAGCAGCTGCCCGTGAGAACAGTTGTTTACAGACATAAGGCGTGAGCAGGTGGTTCCCTCCATTTTTGTCTAGGTCATCATTGTGACGAGGTGCTTTGACAATCAATATTTTAGCCAGGATTAGTTTTTACTATGCAGTATCTGTTATATTCCTGATGTATACAGCCCATCAGTCATTTCAGGATGTTTTTTGAAATGGTCAAAACTGTTTTTTTAATAATGTGCAATTTTTGTTTTTCTCTTGTTGCACGTACCTTGTATTTTTATGTTTGCCGTTTGTTATACAGAAACAGAATTGTCAGTTTTGCCAAATATAGAGGACACTGATTTATTTTTTTTGAATAAGTAATTATTTGATCCGAGAATTTAAACAATTATGTACGATACCCACAATATTTCAACTTTATTCCATGAAACGCCATGTCTACACTATTACAGTATATTTGTCATCAAATGTGCCAATACTATGTCTTTTGTTAACTAGCTGCTAATTGACAGCAATTTTGGATTTGCAGTTACCATAATATCAACTAAATTACCATAATGGAATAATTAATGAACAATGAATAGGAAAACTAACTACTGGTCATAAAAACTAACATTTTGTCATAGTATACATATCCGTTTTCTAGATAAAATCAAGATAAACGGTCATTTCAAATTTCCAAAATAACATTTATTCTAATTTGTCATTT
This sequence comes from Gadus chalcogrammus, assembly GCF_026213295.1. NCBI lineage: Eukaryota > Metazoa > Chordata > Actinopteri > Gadiformes > Gadidae > Gadus > Gadus chalcogrammus. The sequence continues at coordinate 10,053,159 of NC_079412.1, read as the reverse complement.
TAAATTTTAAGTTTAATATAAAAAGTTAAGTTCACCCAAGTTCTTGCAAAGAGTTCCCCTTGACATGTCTCAGCAAATTGAAGTGACACTCATCTCCTTTTAGTAATCTTAAAAGATAGAAGCCATACCAAAGCTCATCAAATCACCTCAGTACACATTACAAAATAGTTTAGAGAATCCCTGACTAAATGTCCATAATCCAAAGACAATTCCATTCCATGGTAGCTGTGGTTGGCATGGCGACTACTGGTTAACCTGTAGATTACAGTTCTTCATATTGCTGGGACTAGGCCACCATTATGTTGCATTACAAACACAATTAAATCTTAAGTAGGACAAAAATATCATGTAATGACAAAAAAAGGTTTAAAGGCTGTGGCCAAAAAGAACCAAATTGTTCCAAGCTGAGGAATACAACAGCACATTCTGCAGCCATGCATTGCTTTTATCTGATATTTTCGCAGTTAATGCAGTTGTTTCTTGTCAGCTCTCGGTGACCTCGTCAGGCTGACATTGAGGAAAAACAAACGAGAAGCTCCATTTGACAACTATAGCATTCGTTGTGCTGGCCACAGCTATTAAGACCATTGCTATGTCGGATACCCAGTGACACATGTTACTAAACACTAAAAATCCACTCAATCAGCTGATTGTATGCATACCGGCAGGAAATCCTGACATTACCTTAATATCGTATTCATAAGTACATCTTCTTTAGGTTAATTAATAAGCATAAGTGTCCTGGTTAAGTAGGTGTGCAGGCAGTGATGCTAGTAAAAGGTAAAACTGCAGTTGGGCATATTTTATGAACAGACCATGTTTAATGTTAAAGAAGTATTCTAAAATACTAAAATACTACAATGCACAGAGTCGTCATACGTTTGTTAACAAAGAAAATAACATAAAAAAGCAGCTGCTATGCGTGGGTCTTCGCAGATTTTCAAAGCAGTGCATTTTTAGATGAATTAACTCAAGGGTTCATATCACTCTGGCTATCAAATACAAAGGCTTTTGCAATGATATGTTGGCTTCAAAATCGTGACATAAAAACATTCACAACACATTCACACATGGTAGCACTATAGAACAGGTATTTGGTACAACCAGCTTCTTGGTTATACGAAACAAATGTTTTAGGCTAACAAATAATATAATTAAAAAATCTGCATATAAATAAAAAAAGGAAAGCAGAAATTAAGGAGTCACTTGACATCGTGATTGGTTACACATGGATATTAAAAAGGTTGTATTATTTCCTAAATGTAATAAAGTATTTTAAACAGATCATGCCAGAGTACATACATAAAACACAAGAAGAAACAGCAAGTAATAGTTGTTGCAGTTCATACAATAATCAACTAAGTGTAAAACGCTGGGTATCCGACTCTAAAACAACAATGGTAGAAAACCAAACAACTAAAATGTTGACACCAACCACTCCATTTTACTCAGCTCACTATTAGGACTCGATTTAAAATTCCTTCTTTTAGGTTTACTTAAGTTACTTTGCTTTAATATGCGGATATCTCGAGTGCTCTTTGGCACTTGTTCATTTTATCTACCAGTTGCCCAATAAGGTACAGTAAACCACTTATCTAGTGCTTGACTAATGCCGTAAGCTATTTTTTGTTATATGTTCCTCAAATTGATCAGGTAACATGGAGCCTGTAGAAGTGTGACATGGACATTTTGCTTATAGCATTTAGGCTTCAAGGCTTTTAGTATGTCCAGACTTTAAGACAGAATATGAATGTGAAGTAGAATGCAAAACATTTCAAACATGAGCTTCACTCAATACAAAGGAACATCTAAAACAGAATATTTTCCGGATTTAATCCACAAAGAATTTCAAAAGAACCAGTTTGGGCCGGGAATTTTGGATTGACCGAATCTGATAAAGGATTCTTGGAATGAATTTCTGAAAGACTTTTTTTTTTTTCAACAGCCACTCTGGGCAGTGGTCTCAATCAATTGTAAAAATGCCCTAGCAAGTGGAATACTGTACCTATTAATAGGGCTCTAAGTTATTACATTCTGTTAGGTGATATCAGTATCATGGCGTGACTGAGCAGCCTTAAAAGGGAGGCATGTGGGATGGGGTGTAAGGGCATAGTCGCGTTGGAAGAAGGGAATGAGGTTGGGAATACAGGGAGGAAGGAGAAGGGGAGGGGGATTCGTCGAGAATGGCTGCCGTTACCAGATGGTATAACCTCCACCGGAGCTTCCCAGGAAGAAATTATTCTTGCGCTGTGCCATCACAACATTAGCACCCTGCATGGCCGCCAGCTGAGCGGCATTTGGGGGGTGTCCAGGGGGTGGGGGCTGGAACAGGAGAATAAAAAGGGTCAACGTGGGTACGCAAAAACAAATCAAGTACTCGATGTGTTTTAATGTTGTGGAATTTATCATAACTCATTTCAAGAAGCATGAAAGTAGGTAACAGTTGATATAGAGTGTCACTCTTGTTTACTTGGACCAAATTCCAATATAGGGGTTTAATACTTATTATTTATATGTACTTCTCATTACACATATTCTTGTAATATGCAGCTTCTCACCGGAATGGAAACACTGCTGGTGGCCCCGAAGCGTGCTCCGGCATCATAGCCTCCATCTACCATCACTGTTGAGCCAGGGGGGTACATGGCTCCCATCTGATAGTAAGCCATTGGGACATTCTGGCCGACTGCCCCCACTGGAATGTGCTGCTGCATGGGCATAAACATCTGTGCCCCGGGGTATGGAGAGGACATCTGAGGTACCTGGCCAGGCACCTGGGGTGGAAGCACAAATCTGGGCTGGTATATCTGTAAGGAGGGAGAATTGATTCAATAAATGTTCAATATATTAATTGGAATAGAATTAAACGAAGATATTTTTGTGATTGCTGGTGATGTGTATTTAGGAGCACCTTAGTTCTCTCCATAACTTACCTCAGAGTATGCAGGAGGTGCATCTGTGTATGGAGGCGCCTGAGGGGATACTTGCATAGCAGGAGGGTAGATAGGTGCGCTGTTCTGTTGAGGGTACAACCCTTGCTGGGGATATGAACCTGAAAAGCAAAAGATAAATAAATATCGACCAAAAAATTAAATAATAAATAACATAATAATAATTAAAACACCCATGGGAGATTTCGCTATATATGTAGGGTTGTAGCTCTTTTTTTTTTTATTTCGTTCTCCATAGAAATCCATGGTGATGGATGAATCGTGAGGTTTAATGTGATTTGATGGCTATCGTTCACAGTTATACAAACGATGACCTCGAAGATCGCCGTCAGACGCATTCGCGATTTCTCACGAAATGCGATCGTAGACTGTCATTATTTCCTTCTTTTTCAACAGATGGGAGAAACAGAGAGATAGCCAGAGGCAAAAAATAAAAAGTCATCTAGTTAGACTTAGAGAGACAGCTTTGTCTCGAAGATCTGAGCAGACAATAGAGAGCGTTACGGGGAAAACGGCCACAGATCAACGTTAGTGGCATTAAAATGTAAAAACCGATGGTGACATTGATTAAGGACAACCAACTCAGTTACTGTGAACGCTCAGCTTCAATCGAGATTAGATGAAGCTGTCAAAAAACCGACACAATAGCAACAATGCAAGCAGAAACACAATCTCATCAGGTAAATCATTGTTGTGCTCATACGTTAAACCCGCTCGTACTCGAGATTCGGCGACATTTATCCATCTAGTTACATAACGCGAGCAGGTTCCACTAATCAAGACGTATGATGTCCATCCGAGGCTTACCTTTGTTATTCATGGTTCTGTATTTTGTATAATAAGATAGCTTGAAAGGATAAACGCAGATTCAGGTGTCTTAACGGGGCCTTGTGACAGGTTACACCACACTTCCTTGTTTTCCAGCTTGTTGTGGCGCTAGCGGTTACGTCACTCAGATGGGGTTGGTTATGAAACTGCTTGCGCCACCTATAGGTTACTGTCACGGGTCTGAGCCAGTTTAGGCTGGGAGATTATCCTTCATTGTACCGGTTTGTCGCTCTGCTACAAACAACATCCGGTATGTTCACTTCCTCTGAGCTGTACACGCCAGGGCAGTTGACAATCCTAAGCGCTAGTAGAAGAATGAGAAAATGACATGAATATCGACATCAATGAGAATGCATGCGTCGTTTTACAAAGCAATATCCAAAACAAGTAACTCGAACTCGAATATCCCTTTATCGGAAGTCCCTCCCTCTATCACAGATAAAATCAATGCAATAGAAAGTCCCAACTTCCCTTCCCAATAACGCTCATTTGAAGCATCTCTTCCCGTGCTTTTCGTCGCGAGATGAGAACGCCTAGGAACGAGGTGGTAACATTTATCAGAAAGTAGGTACATTATTAGCAGACACTTTTATCAGTAGCAATTTACATCTACGTTTTCCTTAGACAGCTTCGTGAATTCCATCCAAAGATATGGATGGTGTGCAACAGAAAATGTCAAATGTTTCTAGACCTTCTTGCCCCTAAAGTGTCTTATTCGCCTGCTATACAAATGTTATATTAGAATGCTCACATTCAAGGGCAGGACATGTTTTTATGGTTTGTCGAACAATTGATTTTAAGGTTAATACATTATCATTATCAAATATTTTAACAAACACTGTATCCGCCTAATATACTGTCTGCATGAATGTTATGTATTTAATGTCTAATGTTCTGAATATAGGCACATACTTTGTGTTTCTGCCTAAAGACCTACATACAAATACAAACGCACAATAGCCCACCCCTCTCCCTCTTGTATGATGCACTTTCCCTTTAAGAGGGATGCACTGTCCCTTTAAGAGAACCGCAGCTCCACTGAAGTCGAGGCAGACATTTTTCAATGCAAGGCTTTTTTTCTTGCATAAATTATGTTCATGACGTAGTGCAAAGGGCCACATTTTTCTAATTTTCCTTTACTTTACAACAGATAATGGCTTTTTAATTTGACACCCGGAGGATTTCTGATGATTTGAATTGTTGTCCAAAAGGAAAACGTCATTAAATATTGAGAAATAGGAGATCCTCACATTGCAACCCCTCCTTATCAATGCAAATGCCTCTTTTGTGTGCAGTCACAGCGCCTGTCTGGAAGCTGAGATGAATTTTTAATTATGTGTGACTGAAACAAATTGTGACAAGGACCATTTAGAAGGGGAGGACAACTGAAAATAAAATAGATCTGCTTGGTAAGTTGCAAATAATTCCCACCCGTCTAATACTGCCCGCCGCGTATCCCTATGTAGCGACGAAGCGGCGAGAGGAAATGAGTTTGGGTTAATATGCAATGCTCGTAATTAGCATAATTTATATATTTATGATAAAGAGAGGGAAACACATTATATTCGGTCTCTAGGTGGGGTTGAGACGCGATCTGTCGCGCACACCGGGTGGTAACAGTTTGTTCCCAAAAGTAGCCGTCGCGGCGAGACTTTTATTGCCGCGAATGGGGGTGGGGTGGTGGTCGTTATCCCCAGCTGAAGTTTTGACAGATCACCATTTGTAAAGAGGGTCCTACTGTCAGAAAATGGTCATCCATGTATTTTTTGAGCTTTTGATTCGTCACTGACGACCGCCTCATGTACATTGCAGCTCCTTCATTCATGTTCTCCCAAAACGTGTTCAAGTACAACAGAGAGGGTGGGCCTGTTTAGGCCCATCAAATATAATCTATTCATAGCGTGACAGAAATAGCCATGAATCAAAGAAAAAGTCCTAACCATGTGTCCATGTCTTATGCTTTCCCCTCAAGATACCCACACTATTTATGGTTCCCCGGTCCGTGTCCCCGCCGTGTGCAAACCCTGATAGTAGTTTTTGTTTATGGTTGTCGTAAAGTATAAATATAAGTGACTACATGCATTGGTGTCTTCCTTATGTTGTCACAGAATTCAAGATGCAGAGGGGTTGTATGTGTGCTAAAAACATGGACTCACAGGACATCCCTGCTAAAGCTGCCCCACTTACTGTCAATGAACAGGTACCCCCCCCGCCTCTAACTGCAAGAATACTAAACAGATTTAATCCCTGGGTAGCTTTGAGATCATTGACTGATGTCGCCTTCATTTACCATATCATAACTATAACATGCAATACTCTGCTTTACCACTACCCTCAACTTGATGCGTTGTTGTGTACCAATCTGCTGCCATGCTTATTGATCAGATATATTTGTTTTCCTTCGGCAACATTCTATGTAGACACGGTCAGCAAACATAAGCAATGCTTCTGGTTATGAATGCTAAGAACGCTTGAGAGAGCATTGCTTGATCTGCTTGTGGGCTGATGCACTTGTACTTGCTTTGGGGGACCCATGCTCTAATCATTTGTCTTTTTTTGTTTGTTTTGTTTTGGTTCACTGTGTCCTAACATATGCTTGGCCTCTCTGTTCTCCGTAGCCATTCACTGTCTGACTGCAGAAGTCTTTATTCAGCCATTTAGTTCCTGCACTTTGAAATTTCCTGCCAAAGACCACCAGGTATGCATCCTCTCTCTTCCTGCGTTGTCTCTGCACCTTGCCCTTCAGCCAAGGTTGTCTTGCTGCCCGTCCCCTCGGTCCGTCATTATCCCTTCATCCCATGAGTCACGTGTCTCTCTCCAAACCGGGTTCAATATGGCTAGGTTAGGTGCCGAGACCGAACCCCAACCCTGAAGAATATTGACTGAATAATCAGTATAAATGCGAAAATGTTTTGTAAAAAAATAAAAAGGTTTGACAAAAATGGCTGTATTCAGATGGGATAGACTTAAACGTAGATAAAATTAGGAATCTTTGAGACCAGGGTTGTATAAAGCAACATCAACAAAGGATTGCATGAAAAAGATAAGCACCAGAGCAGATGATGGATGCATTAGATGACGCATCGAACATGCTTCCTCTCATAATGTAAGATGAGCTGTAGGAAGGGTTCTTCCGAAGGGACTGCAAGGGTCAATTTACGTTACTTGACCTGTATTTTGCTTTCTGTTAACCCTTGAACCCTGGCTGTGTTTCAGGTGATTGTAATGTCTGGCCATGAGACGATCCGTGTGCTAGAAGTAGAGGTAGACTCTTCCACTGCGTCCTCGTTATCAGATGACAAAGTGGAATCCAGGTTGGAAGGAAGAGACGACCAGGCCCCGAAACAACCTGACGTCAGCAGCATCCAAGACACACCTACTGCCACTAAGATCGCTGGGGGAGCAGGTAATTCCTCCAAACGAGATTTGTAGTTGCTGTTTGGCCCACTCATTGGTGTGGATGATATGGCAACCCGGCCCCCGACAGAGCGGCCCTGGAAGCCCAGGGGGCAGGTGATACAGGCGGTCTAACACCCGTTTCCCCCAGAGGGCGCCAGGGACCGCTTTAGCGCGGCCCCACTCAACGCAAATGGGAAAACACCTGCGAAGGATGAAGGCAATCAGACGCAGGTGAGGGGTATAAAGGAGAAGCGGATACGTGGTCTAAGGAGAACTTGTGGGTCCAGTACAGGATCTCGGACCAGACCGAGATTCCCTCCCCGTACGGACCATTGCTCCAATGACTCGTTCCAGAGGAGACCTACGGACTACACAGGCGGACCGCCGCATCCAAAGACCGGGACAGCGCGTGAGAGAGGACCGGAGAGTCCACAGCGGCTCACGGAGCCCAGACTTTGATTTGTAGTTTTTCCGTGGTGGGAGATACCCTGTGCTATGATTTGGATTCAATAAATGCGCCTTTCATTCTGACCTGCACCCGGACAGGCCTTCTTTATAGGGTAGCAGAGAGGGGGGGAATAATAACGGAGCAGTTGGTTGTGCCTCGCCCATATATCAGTAAGGTCCTCTTCATGGCCCACACGCACGTCTTAGGGGCCCACCTAGGCATGGACAAAAATAGGGGTCGGATCCTAGACAGGTTCTACTGGCCCGGGATAAAAAAGGATGTTACAGAGTACTGCCAGGCGTGTCCGAAGTGCCAGCGCACTGCCCCTCGACCCACGACCCGAAGTCTGTTGATCCCGATGGCCATTATAGAGGTACCCTTCGACCGGCTGGCACGAGACATTGTGGGGCCTCTCCCAAAATCCAGCCGGGTCCATCGATATATATTAGTCATGGTGGACTATGCCACCCACTACCTGGAAGCCCTGCCCCTCTGCGCCGCAACCGCTAAGGCAGTAGCCCGGGGGCTAATGCTGCTTTTTAGTCGTGTGGGGACAACACGGGAGATTTTAACGGACCAGGGGTCCTTTTTTATATCACGAGTGCTAAAGGAGCTTCTTAGTCTGCTACAGGTGAAGCAGCTGAGGACTTTGTTACATCACCCCCAGACAGACGGGCTTGTTGAAAGGTTCAACAAAACCCTTAAGCAGATGCTGAAGAAGGCCATGGAGACGGACGGATAAAAACTGGGACCAGTTCCTTCCCCACGTCCTCTTCGCAGTTTGCGAGGTAACCCAGGCCTCCACAGGGTTCTCCCCCTTTGAACTGCTATATGGACGGCTGCCAAGGGGACTCCTGGACCTGGCTAAAGAGGTGTGGGAGAGCCGACCCTCCCCCCATCGTACCCTGGTGGACCACGTCGAACAGGTACGGGAGAGAATGGCTCAGGTCTGGCGCATAGTCCGGAACACCTTCACAAGGCACAGCAGGCCCAGGCTCGGACCTACAACCGCGGGGCCCAGCTGCGCCTCTTCCGGCCGGGTGAGCGGGTTCTGGTGTTGAACTACGGGTTCTGGAGTTGAACTACCGGGTGCTGCAGCCGGGGAGGCGTAATCCCACCCAGCTGTACCATGTTAACTTCCTCAAACAGTGGAAGGCCGGGACAACCCTACCGGTTCCGGCTGCCTCGGTCCTTGTCGCCTGGCAAGGCGTGCCTTAGGTCCCGATGGGAGACGACCTCAGCCCAGCCCAGATCCAGGACCTCGCCAACGTTGTGCTGCAGCACCAGGAAGTGTTCTCGGAGATACCCGGGAGAATAACGGTCGCTCAACACGACATCAGAACGGCGGCAGGTGCCACGGAGCGCATACCACCGTACCGGGTTCCAGAGGCCCGTCTGGGTCGCCATACTGGCGGAGGTCGAAAAAGATGCTCCAGCTCCGAGTGATCGAGGAATCCCACAGCGCCTGGTCCAGCCCAGTCGTCCTGGTCCCGAAGCCAGACGGCTCTTTTAGCTTCTGTAATGACTTCAGGAGACTGGATGAGGTCTCGGAATTCGATGCTTACCCAATGCCACGGGTCGATGAACTAATAGAGCTCGGCCCCGCTCGCTACCTCACCACCCTCGACCTCTCCAAGGGATATTGGCAGGTTCCCCTCACAAAAACTGCCTGGGAGAAAACTGCGTTCGCAGCCCCCGGGGGACTAATCAGTGCACGGTACTCTCCTTTGGCGTGCATGGCGCCCCGGCCACCTTCCAGCGCATGATGGACCGTCTCCTGCAACCACACCAGGCCTACGCCGCCGCCTACATCGATGATATCACCATCCATAGCGCCAGCTGGGACGTCCACCTGCGACACCTACGGGCGGTCCTGGGGGAGCTGAGGAAGGTGGGTCTCACCGCCAACCCAGCCAAGTGCCATCTTGGCTAAGAGGAGGCCTCCTACAAGGGCTACAGAGTCGGACGCAGGAACGTCCGACCTCAGGAGGTCAAGGTAAAGACCATCCTTGGCTGGCCCCGCCCCACCACCAAGAAGCAGATAAAGTCGTTCCTCGGTCTTGTGGGATATTATCAGAGATTCATTCCCGGTTTCGCCACTCTGGCAAGCCCCCTCCATGACCTTACCCGGAAGGCTCTACCAGAGCGTGTAACCTGGTCAGAGGCAGTATGGTAGAAATTAACATTTCATGTTAAACTATGATTATTATTAGGCCTACATATCATATAGATACTTTAATAGTGGGAAATAGCTGATCACCTTTCCCCTAGATGTTAGGTGTCATGTGGCGCCAGTGAGTAGGTCCACTCTATTCCTATCTGATGTACTCTCTGAAGACATTGCTGACATTCACACATGTGCATCATCTCTGCTTGTATAGAGATAATATTTGTTCAAAAGGCACAGTTGGGACCGAGAATATGCTGACATCCACACAGTATGACCCAAAAAAACATGCTATGCACATCAATATTTGATGAAAGTCCAACTTTGTATTGTGTAATAATTGGGGAAATAAGGAGCAGGACGAGAGTCATTCTGGAGTGTCTTTGCAAACTCGCTCGGTTTTGTTGTCTCTCGTTGGCGGGTTACAATAAACTCTCCATCTATACTTGACCTGGACTCTCCGATTCCTCTTGCATATAGCTAGATAAGTCGTTAATAGAAATCTACGACAGCAGCAGAAGGAGTAATCAGGCTACTTAGACAAGCCCTCTGCTCCTTCTCCGTGGAGAAGGAGGCCCTGGCCATCAAGTGGGCCTTGGACAAGCTGCGGTACTACCTCCTGGGCCGGGAATTCACCCTGGTGACGGACAACGCCCAACTCAAGTGGATGGCCACTGCCAAGGACACCAACGCCAGGGTAACGAGATGGTTGCTGGCCCTACAGGACTACCGGTTCAAGATGGACCACCAACCATGGCGGGAGCGCGCCAACGCCGATGCCCTGTCCTGGCAGTCAGAGGCACCCCGGGGCTTCATCAAAGGGTGCAGGAGTGTGGCAACCCGGCCCCCGACAGAGCGGCCCTGGAAGCCCAGGGGGCAGGTGATACAGGCGGTATAACACCCGTTTCCCCCAGAGGGCGCCAGGGACTGCTTTAGCGCGGCCCCACTCAACGCAAATGGGAAACACCTGCGAAGGATGAAGGCAATCAGACGCAGCTGAGGGGTATAAAAGAGAAGCGGATACGCGGTTAAGGAGAACGTGTTGGTCCAGTACAGGATCTCGGACCGGACCGAGATTCCCTCCCCGTACGGACCATTGCTCCAGAGACTCGTTCCAGAGTAGACCGACGGACTACACAGCCGGACTGCCAGTGGCTCACGGAGCCCAGACTTTGATTTGTAGTTTTACTGTGGCGGGAGATAGCCCATGCTATGATTTGGATTCAATAAATGCGCCTTTTTCTGTTTTTTTCGCATCAGAGACTTTCACTGATTGGGGGGAGGCTGGGCAAGACGGAACCGGGTTACCACAATGCACATTACATAAGTTCCAAAATATCAGAGACGTGCGACACGCAACACATCGACATTTGAACCGTGCGCCAGCTTGATCAGTTCACCCAATGCGACTGTAAATTAGGTTCAAGCTGTTGACGCCATTGGTCCAGGACTTGCTTACTCCAAATCTAACCAATGACGTCTATGTTCCAAGTTTAGCTGAAAAAGGTAGACTAAAAAGGTCCAAGGTTTTGGCAAATGTGAATTCATGATTTGAATTGCCGGTATCATTTCAGAACGTATTGTATGAAAATCGATGGTATCATCACAGTTGTGGGAGGTCAGTTTTGCCAAAAGATCTTGAAATAATTTCCCATGGCAAAAATACCATCAGACCTGTTATAAATATACACTTCTACACTGTTTGTTCAGATGTCGGAGAGCAGCAGGTCATAACCGTGGATGCCACAGGCCCCGCCCTCCAAACACTAGCGCCAACCATTCCTATCAGTGCAGCCCTACCCCAAACGCAGGCCACCCTACCCATCAACATACAGGCATGTCCGCAGGTATGTTAACGACGATCACAAGCTCAACACACTAATCACTCACTAATTCACTGAGTGCATTTTCCACCTCAAGATACAAGATTTTAGAAATTATATTTGTCACATACAAGTAAATATAGTGAAATATTATTGCATCAAACTCCTAAGCAGTGCATATGCCAAGAACATCACACTTAGAAAGCTAGGCTATAAACAAAATATTGGATAAAAATATCCCAAAATATACAACACAGGTTATAAGTGAACACTGCAAATACTTTAAATGGCACGAGTGCAAGGAAAAGTGTCAGTGAAGAGTTTATGACTCATTGTTCAAGGCTCTGATAGCTTGTAGGAAGAAACTCCTCCACAGAGAGCCTCATCATCGCTTTATCCCCGCCCAAAGTTGCTGACGCAAGAGAGCTTTGCCCAGCTGATGACGGGGATGATGGCCCAAGCGGGGTCCCTGGGCCAACCGCTGCTCATCCCCCTCAGCATGGCCGGGTCCCTGGGGGGCCAGGGGGGCCTGGCTGTGCTCACGCTCCCCACCACCAATGTAGCTACGCTGCCCGGATTAACTGCAGCCACCGCAGCCGGGAACCTCCTCAAACTGCCCTTAGCAGGCCTTCAAGGTACTGCGCTTGGTGTGTTAGATTAGATGAGTGTAATGATAATGTAATGGGATTAAATAAAGGGAGAGAGGAGAAACGCCACGTTCATTGATCAGTCATTCAGGGCATGTAAGGTCATAAGAGAGGCTATTATGCATCAAAGTATATATATATGTTAAAGTAAAAGTAGGTGTTCAATTATTCTATAATTACAAGCTAATATAAATGAATGCAATGCTATCCATCCAGCTGCTGACCCCTACTCCTTTCTTACATCAAGACAAGTACATGTTATGTTTTGCCATTAAGTTTTGCATATATACTTCTCTCTGATTCGATTGCTCAGCTGAACGTGTTATAATTGCTGATCCTGAGGTCTGCGTGATCTCTTTCCTCAACAATGACCGTTGGTTGTTTCTCTCCAAGCTGCGACCGTGCTCAACTCCCTGCAGCCTCAGCTGCAGACGACCGCCGCCACCTTGTTCCAGCCGCAGGCCGCCTCCCTGCAGCAGGTGACGTCTCAGCCCACGCAGGTGACCGGCACCCAGGTGACGGCGAGCCAGGTGGCCGCAGCCCAGATGGCCTCGGCGATCGCTACCACCATGGCTCAGCCCGGCATCTCCGTGGCGGCGCTGCAGACCGCCGGGCTCTCGCTCAACCCCGCCATTGTGAGTTTAGCGTTTTTTACCTGCGATCAAGAAGTAGGTTGTAGACGGATTGAGGACGTTGTTTGAAGCATGTTAGGCGCGCAGCATAACACGTGTTTTTCTGGTAGAGGTTGAGGACTATAGGTTAACCGCGTTTCGTTGACCTGAGATTAATACGTTTACCATCCGAAAAACGTAGCACAAGTGTTTTTCTGAACTGTCGCACTATCTCTTTTTGATAACAGTGCCAACATTGGTATCCAGTTTCCAGTCGCTTAGACCTCTGCGTTGATTAACGAGTACAGCTACGGTCGTTGATCATTTAAGTTGTATCTTGTTTTTAGTTCAGCGCTGCGTCCTTCGGAGCACAGCCCCAGTTCCTGAGTTCGCTCACCTCCACTCCCATCTTCACCACGGCCATGTCCAATATGACGGGCATCACCAGCCAGGTCATCACCAACGCTCAAGGACAGGTGGGTTTCAGCGGGGCATCTGCTACCTATGTTCTGCTTATGCTACGTGTGTAGGGATTATTGTGATTCAAGAGCCATTACACACACATTATTATTCATTGTATGACATCTTTTGCCAATGATGGCTATTACTTATTACGGCTGTTACTAATGACGGCTGTTATTAGTCAATATTGGATTTTGTTGTACTTCAACACTATAGTTACTTAAATTATGTTCACACCATTAATCGAACAACAGGATAATAAACTTTTTATCAGTAAAGCAAGTATTTTATGTATTTTCTATTATTGGTTGGTTGAATTTTATATTTAAAAAAAAAAGCTAACGCTGTGCTAGAAGAAGAGGCCAAGACGGTCGTACTGACCGACCTGAATAATGTGCTCTGGTTCTCTAAAGGTCATCGGGACGCTCCCGCTCCTTCTGAACCCGGCCTCTCTGGGCGGAGCGGCCACTCACACCCTCCCCCTGCAGGGGCTCCAGCTCCAGACCGTCGCCTCGCAGCTGCTGTTCAACGCCCAGGGCCAGATCGTGGCTACTCTCGGGGGCGGAGCCACCGCAGCACCCATCGCTGCCGCCATGCTGCCTAAGGACTCTGCTGCGTCCGGCCTAAACAAGCCCAACATGCAGGTAGAATAGTTTAAATCAAAGTATGGCCGGTAACCTTTTACCGATTTGAAATTGAAAAATGGGACATGGTACAATGTCGATACACTGGCCCGGATAAAAGCATCCTTTTTTTTGAAGTGTTATGATGTGTGGCCCCGTCCCTTCTAGGCCTCGGTCACAACTGTCGCCCAGTCGCCCGTCATCATCGCCCCGCAGACCTCTGTGAAGACAGCCGCCACGCCCATCCCCATCTCCTGTGCAGACATAGCAACAGTGGGCCAGCTTGTCAGCAGTATGAACACCTGCTCCTCCACGCCCAGCATAACTCCCATAGCAGGGTATTTATAACTGGACTCAATTCTACTGTTTCCCCCCCCCCCCCTCCTGCCTAGAGCCCCAGCATGCGGTCAACAATGAGGAGGGCATTAATCTGGAGGAGATCCGAGAGTTTGCCAAGAATTTCAAGATCCGCAGACTCTCCTTGGGACTGACGCAGACACAAGTGGGGCAGGCCCTGACAGCCACGGAGGGTCCTGCGTACAGCCAATCAGCTATCTGCAGGTAAGCCCCTCCCCCCTTACCTGAACACAATGCATCCTCATGCATGCATCAGCATGCATTATAAGTTGTATAGTAATTTATATACATTTGATAAAAATATTTCCTCTTTAATATAGAGGCCCTGCTGTCATTGAGATTAAACGGGGGTAATACTAAATTTGAATGTTAAAAAGCAGTAACATGGTGTTTATAGTGAGAGCTGGATAGAAAGGCATTAATCTTGCATCTGTGTCGGGCTAAATGATTCCAAGGGCAAGGTTTAACATATAACACAGGAGGCCTGGGCTGCTCTTACACAGGGATGATTGTCCTGCAGCTTTTGTTCAGACACTTGGAATCACACACATCCATCTGTGGAGCCTGGGGGGCGATGCTGCAGTGTGTCGGTGATGCTGTGTTAGATTCATATTTTTATGTTCAACAACATGATTCTGAGTTAACCTAACTGACGGGTTGTGAAACGGCAGATTCGAAAAGCTGGACATCACGCCTAAAAGCGCCCAGAAGCTGAAGCCGGTGTTGGAGCGCTGGCTGGCGGAGGCGGAGCTCTGGAACCAGAAGGGCCAGCAGAATCTGATGGAGTTCGTGGGCGGAGAGCCGTCCAAGAAACGCAAGCGGCGCACCAGCTTCACGCCGCAGGCCATCGAGGTCCTCAACACTTACTTTGAGAAGAACGCCCTGCCCACGGGCCAGGAGATCACGGAGATCGCACGGGAGCTCAACTACGACCGCGAGGTGGTGCGGGTGTGGTTCTGCAACCGGAGACAGACGCTGAAAAACACCAGCAAGATAAACGTCTTCCAGGTGCAGTAGTACACTCTCCTTTCTGAGCCGAGGGAGCGCGGTGGTGAGCTGCTTGGACCTATACCAGGATGGCAGTGGGGAAGCGTTGAGAAGATGCAGATTGCATTGTATATAGCCACAGTGACTTGAGGTGAAAAAAAAATTGAAATTCTAAGAAAATAAAGGAAGAGACATAAGAGTGTCACGAAGAGTATGCAAAAAAAACATTTTTTAAGGTATGTATCGGTACGTTTGCGTCAAAGAGTCAGAATGCATGATTCTATATCATCAGATATAATGTTATTATTCTTCAATATATAAAATTGGCTATTATAACTTTTTTTTTTTTTTTACACTTTTAACCATTTTTAAGTGACCATGTAACCTATAAACTAATGTGAGGAATCTTTGGATATAAACCGCCAGCCATTTTGAATTGTATAGCTGCTAATTTCTCATTTGTTTTATATATTCTGTATGATGTTTTAATGAAACTCAAGACAGCTTTCTGTTTCTTTTATCGCATTAACGGTTATCTTAAAGATCTAAAAGTGCGTCCGTTGTACATTTGATTTAGTTTTGAGGTAAACCAGGTGTAACCGTGAAATGTTGCCTTTTATAAAAGTGTTTATGGACTAATCTACATTTCACAACATGTCCTGGTTGATTTGTGCCAGATAAAAAAAAAAGCTATTCATAGTATGAGCTATGAATTAGGGAAGGAAAGTGAAATTAATGTTGAGCAAAATATTATGGTTCCAATTCTCCTTTTGAGAGAAGAATGAACCGGTTTCCTGTCTGCACGTACATTCTTTATAGCTGTGTGAATTGGAGACAAAAGAGAGGCAGTTTATTGTACCTCTATCAGTCCTTCCAATAATGCTTTGCACTTTAGTGGACTTTGGGACAAGCAAAATGGTTGCATATAGTATGTATGCATTCATAATTTTTTACTTAACCACTTTGGAGAATTGTAGCAGCTACTGGTTAAAAAATACAATCAACATGATGCCAAATGTCATCTGCTAATGTTAACATTATGCATATCCATGAAATAATATACTATTTAGTATTTAGTATTCAATTTGACCTTTCTTTTCATCCCATAATTTGATTAAAATATAACACTATGCCTTCAACATTTTACAAACGTTATATACATTATTGTGAAATGGAATGGGTCTGCGAATCAAACACTAAACGGGCATCATCCAGAACTGATCATGTTAATGTCAAGTTACAATATATTGGTTTGCTAAACCTTGTTGTTACAAAAAACGCTGTGTTGTCATTTTTGAACAAATAAAATATAAGATTCTTGGACTAATATTGTTATAGCTTTTGTTGTTTATAAACACCTACACCGCTACACCCCCACGCACACACATTCACGCGCTATAATTTTTTGTGTCTACAGTAGTTCTCCCGCCGGCCAGTAGAGAGCGGTAACGAGGCGTGACGTCCATCCCACGTTATAATAGGAGTAAGCGGATATTGCGGGTTTGTCATAGAGAAGAAGAGAGATAAACAAACAAAAGAAATGTATATTCTTAATCCATGTTCCATGAGGGTGGATTTAATTGTTACTTATTGAATCGGGTTTTCATCGTCATAATCGTTTAGCTGTAAGGTAAACCCCACAAGGACACATAGACGGCCATAGATTCACTTAAAGGGTCTGAGAGCTACGTTAGCATGCAGGCTAGCGGCTAGCTCAGCGTTTACGATAACCGAGCGAATAGCTTGACATGTTTATTTTAGTACGTGAGGAAGGAGTGCGACACGATGGCCTGAAGCCCTCACTTGGTTAGCCGCAAGCCACACTTCGCTCCTCCGAAGGTTGGTTATGTTTCTGTACTGTGCATGGTATAGGGGTACACAGTCATAACATAACTAACTGTGAGGTGTATCAAATGAAACGTGCACAAGCACTCTGAAGTCTGAACTCAATTCATGTTTGCCAACTCGGCAGCATATTGTGTGGAAGGGATCTTTTTAGGTATTGGGGTTGCTACTATATGTAATGTATAATGTATCAATTGTCATTTAGTTAGTGGAAACCTACAGGTTTATTCTTTGATTATCCATTTCATGTGCAGTCATTGGTCCGTTTTGGTTCAGATGTGTATTTAAGTTGCTCATGTCATAATTAAGTGTTTGTCTTTCTCCACCAAAAGTTTGGCATTTATTTTAATACAGCTGGACATCTTGGCGGAACTTTAAACGGAATCGCTCCGTGAGCTTTTAGCGTCGTCACCATGGCGTGGGCACTAAAGCTGCCCCTGACGGACGAGGTGATCGAGTCAGGCTTGGTGCAGGACTTCGATGCGAGTCTCTCGGGCATTGGCCAAGAGCTGGGAGCAGGGGCATACAGTATGAGGTACTGCATGAATTCAGACAAACTTAATCGTTTTATTCCTTGTAGAATTGTAGTTATAACTGTTTAAATGTATGCATTAAGTAGTACATTGCCAAACAGTGATTTGTTATCAAGAGATACTTTTTTTTGTGTATCAACCACATATACTTGTGTTATTGCAACCCATTCTAAACTTAAATACAGCATACAGAACACAAAAATATGTATTCTAGGCAATGTATGAAATTGATAACTTTAATTAAGCCTAAAAAATAACTAGCTAAAACATCGATTAGCTACATTGATTTATGCATGTATAATAACAATGCAATGACTGCTGCACTAATATACTATCTTATGTATATTTCATTTGATATCCCGAAAAACATTGGTTTAAGCCTAATAATCACCTCTTAAATGTGATTCTCCTATTCCAATCTCCCTTACTGAAAATGTATTCACTTTGATAAATGTATATCCAATTTAACCTACTTTTAATAATGGCCCCTCTAACAGATGGCTGAAGTTTGGCGATTGTGTGTGCAATTAAATACGATTTTGCTGACTCAGGCGTAGTGCTTGGAAAAGAAAACACTCTGTGTCCTTGTTGATTTAGCGAGTGCACCATTACATGACCCACCGAAGCCTGCAAAGAGCCACTTCATTGCTGAAATTCTTGGGTTGAGAGGAGAAACGGGATCCACAGACTGGAGACCGTGGTATTGGCTGGTGTCGTCCAACTTGCTTTCATTGGAATTGATGAATTTCTAGCTGAGAACACCCTGCAAGCCAGTGTGTATTTTCGACAATGCACTAATGCAACTAATGTGTGCCCAGTTGTATCCAACTAGATGGGTAAAGCTCTGATGCCTCTCAGCCAAACACTGGAATGCATAGAATGAACCCAAAGGAAATAATTTCTGAAAAGATTAAAACGCTAAATGCTATTTTCTTTGGTTGTTTCAGCGACGTGCTCGCCCTGCCCATCTTCAAGCAGGAAGAGTCCAACCTGCCCCCAGATAATGAAAACAAGATCCTGCCCTTCCAGTATGTTCTGTGTGCAGCTACCTCGCCGGCCATCAAGCTGCATGACGAAACACTCACCTACCTCAACCAAGGTCAGTGCCCGACTCGCACCCAGCGCCGGCCACATGATGGACACGACTGATACCATTTACCGAATGTATCTCAACATTATGGGAAAGACCCGGGCACATTAACGGCTAATAACAATGTGTTGATTGGTTGTTGCAGGACAGTCTTATGAAATTCGAATGCTTGACAATCGGAAAATCGGGGAGCTTCCTGAAATCACCAGTAAGATGGTGAAGGTAAGCCTCCAACCTAGTATTTCACTTAAGAGTTATCAGGTGATCATATAAATATATTCATATCATGATATGATGATCAGCTCAGATTTGACCAAACTTACAGTTGCAATGTTTTTGCTGGTCGTAAGGGCTGCATCACTGTAAGGGCATTTAGCTGTCTGAACTTTAAGCAAACCTTAAAGCTCACTGTTTCCCTTGTTTCTATGTACGTGTTATTGGCAGTGAATATTTTGATGCCATAACCAGAACATTGCCTAATTGTTGTTTGGAGGTATTCAGCAGTGCCAGGTTGTTCACTTTTCTGTGTTTTGTACGACCTTAGAGCATCATCCGTGTGGTCTTCCATGACCGACGGCTGCAGTACACAGAACACCAGCAGCTGGAGGGTTGGCGCTGGAACCGGCCCGGGGACCGCATCCTGGACCTGGGTAAGAACGGAGCTTCTCCGAGCCCCTTTCACATAGTCGCTGGTCCGCTTTGGGGGGATACAGCGAGGGGGATCTGGCTCATGGCCACCGGATGAGATTTGTGTGTGACGGATTATGATAACCAATCTGATGCGTCACAGAGAAGGAAAGGTCACGTTTCACAAAGATATCCATTGGGACACGTGGCTGAGGCTTGGCATTGTAGTTTACATCGGCTTGATTTTGGTGTTTTAGCTTGTGTGCCAGAAAGGGTTCTAGTGAGCCATGGTAATGTTGTGGAAAAGAGTGGCGTGTATTGAGAACACATTTGACAATAACCTGTTTCACATTGATCCATTGCAGATATCCCCATGTCAGTTGGCATGATCGACCCCAGGGCTAACCCTACTCAGCTTAACACTGTGGAGTTCCTTTGGGACCCATCAAAAAGAACCTCAGTTTTTATCCAGGTAGCATGACAAACAAACACTGTCATTTGACCAGTCCACACTGTTCACCTCCCTCCTGAATCTCTCCTTTCTTTAGTGCGATGGATTGACGGTCTAAGATCTCAGCCATCGAGAACCCTGTTGTTTTGTGAACCCTCTGTTGTGCTCTGCTAGTTTGTACTGTTCAGTGTACCTATTCAGTTTGGCAGACTCAATGCACTTCCTATATTGAACCAAGTATATAATTAGTCAATTATGGTTAAACTTTCCTTTTCCTTTTAATACTCACCCAAACCCAAACCCCAACACATTTGTCTGGATGCCGTCTCGCCTCTTCTGCCCAAAAGAATATTCTGAGATGTGTGCTCTCTTGTTGTTTAGGTTCACTGCATCAGCACAGAGTTCACCATGCGAAAGCACGGAGGGGAGAAAGGCGTGCCTTTCCGGATCCAGATCGACACGTTCAAGGAGAACGACAGCATTGAGTACACTGAGCACCAGCACTCGGCCTCCTGCCAGGTCAAGGTCTTCAAGGTGGACACCGTTTCTCTTTTCACCATTCCGTCATGCCCACCATTTTTAAGTCGTACCACCAGTGTTGCTCTGTGCTGCATGGCGGCGCTAATGAGTCGAATGTGGCGGTTGCTCAGCCCAAAGGCGCCGACAGGAAGCAGAAGACGGACCGGGAGAAGATGGAGAAACGGGCGCCACAGGAGAGGGAGAAGTACCAGTCCTCTTACGAAACCACTATCCTCACAGAGGTCAGTATAGCAACTGTGTGGGCGGGTGGGTGGCCCTGATTGATCAGTAGTTGGTTGGCGGCATCTACGAGCTAAGGTGTCCCTAACAGAACGGTTCCGGGTTCAATCCCCTGCCTTATCTGGCCTTCTTATAAGCATCCTTGAGCAAGATGTCCCAACGCCTCAGAGCTCACTCCTTAATGAGCAGTGTCTGAATTCACTGTACATTAGGGCTTTGACTTTTGCCCAAAAATCATTTTTGAAGTATGTTTGTTTATTAATATTAATATTTGAATATTTATCAATAATATTTTGACCATTAAATGCCTTCACTAAGACCTGGATTGGGCTTCGCGAGGTTTGATTACCGCGTTGCTATGGTTACGGTCTTGCGTGTTCCAACGGTTTATTAGGTTTCTAATAAATCGCTGTCTAATCAATTCTTCATTCACTGCCTCTTCCGTGGTCATTACAATATTATGAATAGACTGCGTCGGGTTCTCCGACGTCTCTCCCTCTTGGCCTGCCCATAACAGGTTTGAATATTAAGGGCTTCCTAATATTCCTTCGAATTTTGATTTATTTTTTGATATTCTAATTATATTCGAAGAACGAAGTTCGGAGTCAAAGCCCTACTGTACATCTGCCATCCAAACCCAACACAATGAGCTGTGTCTGAACTCATCGTACATCTGCCATCCAAACCCAACACAATGAGCTGTGTCTGAACTCATCGTACATCTGCCATCCAAACCCAACACAATGGCAGTTGCCTTCTCTTAGTCGGCACGGATGCGCTTTCTTCATAGATGTAGTTGGAGGAGTTTCTAAAGTCAACCGTTGGTCTGTTGCAGTGCTCTCCCTGGCCTGAGGTGACCTACGTCAGCAACTCCCCGTCTCCTAGCTTCATCAGCACACACACCACCTTCCCTGTGGTGGTGTCAGAAGGGTATGGCAGCAGGGGAACTTACTCAGATGTTACTCAGTCTTGTTGTTTGTGTGTTTGTTGGCCCTATAAGGAACATGTATGGAACCAAAGAGAAGCACACGAGTAAGTTTCCCGTCTGAGGTATTCATTTACGTCTGTCTTTTTTATAGCAACGGATCGCCCAGTGAGCCTGAGCCGGTTGTCCCGGTGGTAGTAGAAGTAAGTATCAATGAATAAGTTATATAACGTATGTTTGTTCAGACCGGTCACCATGTAGTAGCGTTGGGTACATCTCTTCCCATTTGCAATATTTATTATTTATTATTATTATTTTATTTTAGGGAGACCAATGTCAAAAAGAGATTTATCCCAAAATGTATAATTTTCCCTCTGTCAGAATGTTTTGATTTAAACCCCCTCCCTCTCTTAAATATGTGTTATCCCTAAAAACATCATACTTGTCGTTCATACGAACGAGAAGTATAACAGAATCTAACGTGTATGTTCATTTAGTCTTCGTTGTATCATTTGGATCCTCACACCACGAGTCCTATGTTCTTTAGCATTATCAAGTTTATGTTTTCCGCATGCAATCCCAACTTGAATCGGAAGAAGTAGTTACTTACATCACGAAGGCACTGTAATATCGGAACTGTATGGCATATACATTTTTGCACATATAGCATTATGTTTGGCAATATTTGTACTGCACAGATGTTTCTATTGAGTAGTGTGCATCATTGAGTTATCATCTATTGCCTGTTGTCCCAGTGTTTCATCCCATCTAAGTGAATGCAGAAAACAAAAAACAAAGTTTATGTGACTAACGATGTCATGGCAAATTTTAACTTGAATTTTTCTTACAGCCCCAACCTTTCACTTGTTTTCAACCGTACAACGATGACAGCAACAAGGCATGTCCTCATTCTATTTCTTAGCAAAAATATTCAGTTCCAGGACTGAGGGGATGCTTACCATGCTTATCTATAACATGTTTTAAAGTGATATTATCTAATAGGACCAGGTTCTGGAATGCACGTATTTTATCAGCGACCACGCTGATAGAATAGTGAAATGTTATGCTCCCAACTTATGTCTCTTAAAAGTACACAGCCACAATAAGCGAGAGAGGACCAAAGCAAGAGACCTGCTGTTCAATAGTAAATAAGAGTATGGCTGCTAAGAAAAACGTGTTGTAATGCTGGCCTTGTGCATTAATGGTCTAGTGGACAGCAGCAACAGGGGACCACTGTGAACCTGGAACAATGTCCGCACATTGACATTGTCTTAGCCACCGGTTTCTCTGTAGCCTCCAAATTGAAGGAATCACTTTGAGGTTGATTCAGTCTATCTCCAATGTAGATAGATACTTATATAATAAGGCACATTTGTACACCAGCAGAGTGTGTTTCAAGTCTGGCCACATGGATCCTGATTTTATTTTCTCTTTGAAATATCGACAAAGTTGGGAACCCAGAAATCAACAAGCTAGAAGAGGGTGTGGGGGAAACAACATGGGCAGCACAGTCAGCACCTGGTCTCACTGAGACGCTCAACAGTATTAACGTTATCCCCTTGTGTCCTGCCTGTCCTCAACGTCTACCCCTCAGAACCTGTTGCCCACGGCGACGCCACAGGATGCCCTGCAATGGCTCCACAGGAACCGCTTCTCCACCTTCAGCCGCCTCTTCACCAACTTCTCAGGTAGGACACGCACCTGGAGAAGGTCTGTTTGATCATGCACAGGTTGAGCTCAAACAGACAACCACCGTCGGCTACAATAGTACTGCAACACCTCGAGGGATCCCCAAAAGTCGTTCCGCTTACAAGCTCAGTTTTGTTTATAAAAGCTCTGCACATCGCCAGGGACGACCGTAAGGAGACCAGCCACTGCTAGGATCAGTCGTGACTCGATTGGCTCTGTCACACCAAAATGGTACCGGGGGCAAAAATTTTACCGCCTACGTAATTCGCGTTCGAAACATTACGTCATAGTTCGTCACGATTGTCCGTTGCCAGTTAGGTTTCAAAAAACATTCGCGCTCATGTTACCGAAGACGAGTGTTTAAAGTGTATCATAGTCTAGCTAGCTTGTGTTAACTACCCATTGCTGCGTTGTGCTTCAGGGGCCGACCTGCTGAAGCTCACCAGGGAAGACGTGATCCAGATCTGTGGGCCGGCCGACGGGATCCGGCTGTTCAACGCCATGAAGGGACGGTAGGTCTCCCCCTCTCGTGTGTGTGTGTGTGTGTGTGTGTGTGTGTGTGTGTGTGTGTGTGTGTGGTGTGTGTGTGTGTGTGTGTGTGTGTGTGTGTGTGTGTGTGTGTGTGTGTGTGTGTGTGTGTGTGTGTGTGTGTGGGGTACGTCCTGGCACAAAAAACTTTACTTAGTTGTGTAGCATCTTATCCTAGCTGGCTTTGTTGCATACAGGGAATGGGTTAACCTAGCGATTGTTAGTGCTTGGCAATTGGTTCTATGAACATCCTTACTGTTCCGACGGCGATATATCTTGTTCCTTCTGAAAAATGTCTTTATTGTAAGTCGATTTGGATAAAAGCGTCTGGTAAATGTGTGTGTAGGGTGGTCCGTCCAAGGCTGACGGTGTACGTGTGCCAGGAGTCCCAGCAGGCCCGGGAACAGCAGCAGCAGAAACACGAGAACGGCGACTCGCCCAACAACACGTTCTTTGGTCTGTATTCTCTCTTTCTCTCTCTCTCTCTCTCTCTCTCTCTCTCTAACTCACTCACTCACTCACTCACTCACTCACTCACTCACTCACTCACTCACTCACTCACTCACTCACTCACTCACTCACTCACTCACTCACTCACTCACTCACTCACTCACTCACTCACTCACTCACTCACTCACTCACTCACTCACTCACTCACTCACTCACTCAGAGCATCTAACACCAGTAGGAAGTGAATACCTTAAGAGCCGTTTTGGATTTGAATGCCTCTTCGCAGCCATAGTCATCCGTCTCGCCTCAAGCCTAGCGCATTATAATGCATGCAAATAACTTTGTACCCATACTGTACCACACTACTTATGTAAAACAGCGATACATATGCCAACGTCCGCCTACAGTTTATCACGCCATCTACCTGGAGGACCTCACTGCCGCCGAGCTCACAGAGAAGATCGCTCAGCTCTTCAACATCTCACCCAGACAGATAAACCAGATCTTCAAACAAGGTCCCACGGGCATCCACGTACTGGTCAGCGATGAGGTGACCAGCCGCCGGGGCCCTTTACAGGCTGTTCCCGTCTTCCTCTGTTCATGCTTTGGTTTTGAAGTATTTTTCTCATGAATCTCCCCCGTGTCTTCATCAGATGATCCAGAACTTCCAGGACGAGGTGTGCTTTGTCTTGGACACGATGAAAGGTAGGAAGCGAACGAAGTACAACTGAACCGCAAAGAGTCAAAAAAACAAAAACATCCGTGATGACGTGGATCTAATTAATACGTTTATTTGTTTCAACAGATGACACGAGCGACGGTTACCACATCATACTGAAGTGAACGGTCAACACTGGCGCGGGTAGTCTCTCTCTCTCGTTCTCGTTCTCTCGTTCTCTCTCTCTCTCTCTCTCTCTCTCTCCCCCCGCTGGTCTAGGGGCCGGCGCCGGGCCGCCCACTTACCGGGGTGCTGCCGTGATGGATCACGTGACTGAAGCGCTTGGTCCCCCCCCCCCCTGACCTTACTGAATACCGACGCCCCCGGTCCGAGACGCCCCACTGAGGCAGCGCCCGCCGCTCTCCTTCTCTTAATGTGTTGCTTTTACGTTCTCCTCGCGTGGAGGAAGAGATGATGTCACGTTATTCTATGCTCGCTGGGCGCCTGGTGTGCCAAAGCGCTGTGCTTGAGAAAGGCTGAAGTAATCTGTCCACCGCTTTCTATAAAAAGAGAAGAACTTGACCCCTAGGAATCATGGACTCCCCCCCCCCCCCACACTTCTTCCCTCCGCCTCTCTCTGCCTCCTGTACCTGCTGATCCTCGCCCCCTCAGCCGCTCAGACACACACATGGCGGTGGATTGACAAGACAACGCTAACACACAAGGCCAGATCTCGATGTTGCGACGCAGGGTGCCATCAAAGTGGACGTCCTGAGGCAGGGGCAGTGGGTCCTAGTGTTTCTCCAGCTGTCTGAGCTCTGGTGAAACACTGCCTGGCGCCGTGGCCACGGTGGCACTGCACTTAAGTCCCATCGCTATCCCCGTGCCGACGAAGGCACAAGATCACAACGCCTTTGGGCAGTTCAAACCTTAATTTTACCTTTTAATGTATTCATGACAAATCGTATGGACTGTTTTTGTAATCTTATTATTTTAGCAAACCTGGTTCTCCATCATCGTATTGCATACTCGCAGTATGTCGTTTGTTTGGCTTGGTGAGGCTGCATGGTGCAGGTGTGTTTGTGTTTGAATGGGTATTTGAGAGTCCATTAGCTGTGTCCCATGCTGGCATAATTGAAATACTTCTTCATAACAATGGCTACTGTATTTTTTGCCCTTTTACTGTTACACTGGAGGTTGGCATGTCTAAAGGATAGGTGATTTATAATCTCTCAATGTCTGCTTTGAAGAGTGGCAATCTTATGTCATGTAATTTGTGTACATGCGCTTCCCTTTGTTACATATATTTTAGACTCAAACTGAATTTACCACTGCTGTCATGGTAGCCAGCTTACTGTCAAGACGTTTTTTTATTATTTTAATTTTCAAACTGCGCCGATGAAGCTTTACATTGTTTCAAATATATAATAAAACAGGCATGTATTTGTTATGAGCTTATGAAGAATACCTTCTCCTTTGGCTGCAGCAGAGGGTAGACAAAGAAGCCGGGACTTAACTACATTTCCCAGTATCCTCGGCAAGCCTGCATGTTTGTGACGTCACAATAAGTATATATTGCTCCGTAGAAAATGTCCCACTCCATTGTTACATTGTAACAACCAGCCGGGCAGGGGGCAAGGGGGAGAAGGACGTCACTTCGACAGGAAAATCGCAACATTTGACATCAAATACAACAGGACCTGTCTTGCTTTTATCAACGAAGACAGCAAGAAAAACCGACCTGATAGAAACCGCCCTTGTGATTTAAAGGATAAACGAAGCCAGATGTCAGCGGATTTCCCCTTTTCAAGCAATTCCAAGTCTCGTACCAGGAAGACAAGACATTCGGCGTTCTACATCATCTTGTATCGATAATGTTCAAGGCAATAAACATCAGCTAAACCATATGACGTCCTTCTTTCCGCCGACTGCCCCCCCCGTCGTTAGTAGATAGGCATGCAACGTTTAAACAGAACGATTGCCACGAATTCAGCCTTTTCTTCTTTGGTCTCCAGTGTGCAGAACAATGAACATGAAGCCTAAGTAGCCTGATTGGCTTTTAAACAGCAGTACAGTTGACAAATCAAGCCAACACTAATTCAAAACACGTTGGCTTACAACGGGTTGTAGTATCCCATGCAAGTGTTTTCTATTTTGGACAATTTTTTTTAGCTTTCCAACAGTAAACAGATTAATGTTCGATTCCCATTGACCAAAAACACGGAACCATCCCACTATTTATTTTGAATCGGAGTCCTGATTTCTGTCCCAGGTAAGAATGATTTCCTTTCCTCCGTATTGTGCTCATGATAAATTGGTGACCGGTCCTGTGTGTCCTGAGAGAGAGAGGGCGATCGAGGCGTAGACCTATGACAATGTCATTTCCATCCTTCGATGACTTCCCCATCCGACTCGTTTGTGTCTATTTGCTGCATCTGCAAACGGGTTGCTTGCTCCAAAGCACCTGACCGGTAACGACGCCTACTAATGATCACACGCATTCAAGTCCCTCCAATACGGATATGCACAGGATAAAGGTCTCAGGACCTTTGTTTTGTCAACCTCTCCATCACTGACAGTTCAGGCCTATTTTATTGCATTTCTTTTGGGATTTGGTTTATGATCACGCTATTAGCAAATGCTATATGTAAACTCTTTCAATTAAAGGATTTGATATCAACTGTTATTTTGATACTCATGTAGGCCTACAACATAATAATCATGCAGCAAGAATGACACTGTGTGATGTATCAAATATTACCTGAATCAGAAGCCTGCAGGCTCAAACCAGTGTACAGTATTTCGAAATAATTGAGGTTTAGTGGTCCCAGAGAAGAGCGTATTGACTCCCACCCCGAAAAGCTATGATTCATTGCATGATTCCTTCCAGCCCCCTGGCCTCCCACTAGGCTTGCTTCCCGTGTCCACCCCCCCCCCCCCCCCCCCCCCCATCCCCACCCCACAGTATTCAGAGGCTGAGCAGAGCCGCAGACACAATTTCATTCATGGCTTTTCCCTTATCAACCCATGCTTTTGGGGGTTGCCGTGGCAACGTTCCCAGACTTGATGAGCTGGGTAGGATTTCATGTGAGACGGAGGTGAAGGGAGGGGGGTGACTGGGCTCGAATACAGATGGGGGAAGAGAGAAACCGGAAGTTTACCTCACCTTTCCTTTTTACCAGACGCTTTTATCAGATAGCTGTGTTGTTTAGGCGTGCTCCAGTCAGCCAATCCAAGTTTGCTCTCATCTCCCCGGATGCTCCGGAACCCAT
This sequence comes from Gadus chalcogrammus, assembly GCF_026213295.1. Taxonomy (NCBI): domain Eukaryota; kingdom Metazoa; phylum Chordata; class Actinopteri; order Gadiformes; family Gadidae; genus Gadus; species Gadus chalcogrammus. The sequence continues at coordinate 10,025,029 of NC_079412.1, read as the reverse complement.
TATGAAGCTCTCATCCCATTATGAAGGAGATCATCACCCACTGTGTTTTGATCTTCTGAAGATCAGAGTTGAAGTGCCCAGTCTAACCTTCAACCAGTTAATGTTCAAGTTTCCTTTCGTCAAATGGACAACACAAATACAAACAGGCAATATCTGTTGTTGTCCGCAATGACATACTTGAGTTACAAGCTCTCCTCAACAATGCAGGCAAAATTAACAAGTCAAATGTAGAAGGACAAAGTTTTATCCGAGTAAGTAACAAGAAGAATAATGCTATAAGCATTTGATAAAACTATTCCACTGTATTAAGCCTAATAAATGAATAATGGATATTATATATTGCGCAGTAGAACGGTACATCGGTACAGTGTCAGCTTCCCATTTGGTTTGTGCAAAGGATGTTCAACCATAAAGTGATGGAGGGTGTTCGGACTGTAAAGTGCAACAATCCACTCCTATCACGAGGCTCCATTTTGAATGCACTGCACGCCTTCTGCATACTTCCCTCCAGACGCCGGCACTGCCTAGGACCCTCCAGTGATGACCACATGCCTCTGTCTCCCCTCCCAGGTTCCATGGAGGCAGGCGCGTCCCTCGGCCTCAAGCGACGGTATGAGGAGGTGGACCACAGCTCAGCGTTCTCCACCCCCAAGGACTCAGACGATGAGGTCTCCAGCAGCGACAGCGCCGACAGCTGTGACAGCCTCAATCCCCCGTCTGGCGCACCGTTTGCACGTATGCATCACCAAGCAACATCTGCCCCCCCCCCCCCCCCCCATGCACACAGACTGATCATGCACACATACTAACAACCACACACACATTGCACAGTGCTAGGAATACTAGGAAGCGTAGATGTTCCATTCAGTTTTATTCCATTCCATTGTAATTACGTTCTATTCTGTTGTGTTCCATTCTGTATTCTACATTGTGTTGGAATAAATGGCGTTCTGTAACTTCTATTCTATTTCTTCCTGTTATATTACCTACCGTTACGTTCAATTCTCTTGCTTTACATTGTGTTACATTACCACTTGGTTCTATTACACTCTTATTACCTTACCTACATATTGTATAAATTACATTCAGTTCTTATTCATTCTGTTGCATAAGTTTCTGTTTTGTTGCAATATACAATATTACAGTCTGCTATGTACATCCTGTTTCATGACATTCTGATGCATGTAATTAGCTAATTGAATACTTTTAAATTAAAATTGTCAATAAAAAAATGTGTTGTCAGAACAGAACAGTAGTAACAAGAGTGAGGTCCATCGTAATCTCTCTCTCCCCCCTTCGCTCTCTCTCTCTCTCTCTCT
>NC_079412.1:10008710-10021210 GCF_026213295.1 Gadus chalcogrammus | reverse complement strand
GATGGAGCAGTACCCCGCCGACGCCGACCTGCTCCTCTCCGCCGCCTCCACCGGGCCCCCGTCCCCGGAGCTGCCCTGCTCCTCCTCCTCCTCCTCCTCCTCCTCCTCCTCCTCCCTGTCGGCGGGGGCCTTCCAGCTGGAGGAGAGCGAGGCGGAGGCGGTGGTGGCGGTGCACGACCTGCTGGCCGAGCGCGACGTCCTGGAGCGGGAGAACGAGACGGCCGTGCTGCACCTGCAGAGCGCCGAGGAGCAGGAGCGCCGCGAGCGGGAGCGGGAGGAGGCGGAGGCGTCGGCGCTGGGGCCCGGGGGGCTGCCGGGCCCCGGGGAGGAGCCCGGTGAGGAGCAGGTGCTGCTGCAGGGCTCCTTCCCCCCGGGGCCCGCCGTGCTCTGCGTGGCCCCCGACGTCCAGGAGACGGGGCCCCCCCCGGAGGAGCCCTCCGCCTCCCTGCTGTACTACCAGCTCACCCCCGTGCAGCCGGGGGCCCCGGAGCCCCCGGGGGGGGCCCCAGGGACAGGGGAGAGGGAGGAGGAGGAGGTGGAGGCAGCGGCAGGAGAGGAACAAAAACAAGGTGGAGAGGGCGGAGGCGAGGGCGGAGGCGAGGGCGGAGGCGTGGCCTGCGGTCAGGCCACCGGCGGGGTCGTGACCCTGGGCTCGGAGGAGGGGCCCCCCGGCCCGCTGCACAACCGCTCCCCGGGGCCGTGCCAGGCGGGGGCCCGCTCGGCCGCGCAGGGGGAGGTGGCCCCGCCGCCGTCCGAGGTGTAGCGCGCGGCACACCTGCAGATGTTTTGCACAAAAATAAGCTTTTCTCTGATGGCTGAAAAAATAATGTCCACATTTCACGCCAAGGGAGAAAAGAATGAACTATTGAGTAATGTTACAGTCTTCAGGCTCGCGGTAGCGCCCGTCTTGGGTCTCAATCATACGGGAACTACGGCAGTCAGAGTCTAACACTACAGAGCAGAGGGGGGACATAATGGCCCAATCCCATTTCTACCCCTTACCCCTTCCCCCTCCCCCTTGTTTTGAAGGGCTAAGGGGAAGGGGGAAGGGGAAGGGGTAGAAATGGGTAGAAATGGGATTGGGCCTTAATCACACTTTGGCCCAATCCCATTTCCCCTTACCCCTTCAAAACAAGGGGGAGGGGTAAGGGGAAGGGGAAAGGGGTAGAAATGGGATTGGGCCAAGTGTGATTGCCAACCTTAGTCTTTATATCTATGTTTTTCATCCAGTGTATCAAGCTGTGTGCACTGTGGTCTGTGTGTTTTGGGAACGCGCACCGAGGTAGGGTGGTGGTGCGCTACATTCGGCCTCCCCTCCCCTGACGTCACAGCATGGCCTCGCTGTCTCTGTCTCTTCAAGTGGCCGCCGTTGGTGTCCCCCCCCCCGCCCGCCTCTCACAATAGACCTAATAATCCTGGAGATACTTGTTTAGTGTGTACTGTATATGCATTTGCGACGAGCTAGTTGGAGCCACGGTAGCGGTCAGTGTGATCTGTACGCACGAGGGCGAGGGCCACACGTGTGTGTGTGTGTGTGTGTGTGTGTGTGTGTGTGTGTGTGTGTGTGTGTGTGTGTGTGTGTGTGTGTGTGTGTGTGTGTGTGTGTGTAGGGGCCACGGTGCCGGTTAAAGCAGGAAGAGAGCATCAGCGCTGAGGCGCCCCCCTCCCGCCCGCATTTCCTCTTCTGTTTCTACCTTGGAGCCGCTCCGGCAAATGCTAATTATTTATCTGAAGCGCTGGTTTTGCTTTTCCAGCAAAGCGTCACCCAGCTTGGGGACCTACTGCTTCTTTCAGTCATGTGGGTTTCCGGCGGATGAAGACAGCGATCCGTTCGACGTGAGTCATCATGCTTGCCTGTTTTTGTGTTTTAGTTTTTCTTAGAATGGACAGAATGAAACAGGAGCTGTTTCTGGCGGCAGCGTGGAGGTGTGTCACACGCCACCTCTAGTTATTTGCGTCATGTTGGAGAGAAGAAGACACGAAGGATCACAGTAGTCTTCAAATGATTCGAACGACTCCTGGTGTCTTGTAACAACGGTTTGCGCTGATCCAAGCCAGATTTCATAGAATGAAAATAACACAATAGAGTCAAATCAAACAATAGCGTGTGCTGTTGTCAAAAAAACCAACAAGATATGTGATGAACCACGACAACAATCTTAGTATGATTTATTCTGTTTTTATGGATGAGTGTGGGTAGAGTTGGAGCGTGTGCGTGCGTATGTGCCTGTGCGCAGGCGAGTGTGAGTGTATACGTGTTGTAAACATGTGTTTGTATTTGCAGTATAAGAGTGTTGGTCGTAAGGGGGGAGGGGGGAGGTGATATTAATGAGGAATATAAATTAGGGATATATTAATAACAATATGTTTATTCCCCTAAAGGTGCTGTGGTGATAGATTTACAACTTAGCTCTTTGTTTTGTTTTTAACAACCATGATAACCAATGTGATTTCCAGGGCGTGTACCCTGACGAGGGGCCGAGCTGTTGGGGTCTCTCAGTGCCTCTCTGAGGACCACCGTAGCGTTTGCACGGCACACCATTTGCAATGGTGAATGCGGGGGAGTGTTTTGTCATTTAATGCGTCAATGCGAACCCATTTCTCTCTCTGTCTCAGTGTATTTTTGAAGCTACATATACCGTTCAACTGAAGTGTGCCGACTCTTCTTACACAAAATCAGTCCTCTGTTGTGTAGCCTTTAATTCCAGCTGTTGCTTTCTTGTAATGGCTTGCCTGACACAGGATGTGGTGCTGTGTATGAGATGTCTGATGTATTTTATTTGACTGTTTGTTTTGTTTTCTTAATATATAAATCGATATATTCATGCTAAAGAGTTGCACCAAAGCAGTGGTTTCAAACCTAACTCACCGATGCCGCCAGCCGCCACATGCTCAGGCGATGTCGCACCGTTGTCGTTGTGAGACGAGACATCTTTCCCGGTACTCTGTGTTTACTTGACATGCCTTGAAGATAATACCGTCCCTGAAGAAATCATGATTACAAGCTGCCCGTTGTCGAGTCTTTGTCTCTGGCTGTCTACTAATAGACTTAGGTTTGGGACCACTGCACCAAACAAACTCCAATACACTATGTGTGTGCATGTATGTGTGCGCGCGCGTGTGTGTGTGTGTGTGTGTGTGTGTGTGTGTGTGTGTGTGTGTGTGTGTGTGTGTGTGTGTGTGTGTGTGTGTGTGTGTGTGTGTGTGAGAGAATGTGTGCCTGTGTGTGAACGTGGGAAACGACTGACACATTTAGACTTCACCTTAAAGCTGTGAGAGCCACTCTCATTCTAACTGTTGCCTAAAGTGGATATGAAGGTTCTTTTATATAAAACTTTAAAATAAAGAATCCATTTGAAAAAGAGATATGTTTCAATGTGTATGTCTTACTAAAACCTTCAACTAAATATGCCCTGTGTCTGTTTACAGAACGTTCCGTCCGAGCAAGATTTATAAGAAAAGAATCGAATAATGTCTGATGACATTATTCAATTATTATACCACTAGATGGCGGTGTAGTTCTAAATTTGCAATGCATCAGGCGGTATCCTGAAGCGCTCCATACACAGAAATGGGCTGGGGTGAGAATTGAGAGCCAAGCTACCTCATCAAATGTTTAGATTATTTGTTTACTCGGTAATTTAGCAATTACAAAGAACAGACTACCTATGAGTTCTGCGGAATGTGAAAAAGGGCCAACCATAGGATTTTCATCGCATCATCATTATGCTATTACTTACATACCCATATGCTTTGTGTGCTCTCATAAGGCTTGTAATCCTAAAGGTCTAGTAATTGCCTGCTAACGAGATTGACCCTATATTCTTTGAATGTGGTCGCCTCCACTTTCTATCTAGACCTTCCATAGTCGGAAATGTTCCCTAGTTGTGGCCAGATTAGGCGGCGGAGAATCTTGGGGTTGCACACCAAAACTAAGTTTTGGGGCACACCAAAACCAGTTGGGGGCATACCAAAACCAGTTGGGGGCAGGCGATCTTATCAGGGTACCAATGACTCAGAAGAACAGCGCTCTATTGGCTCAGCCTTGTGGTGTCGCTCACACACAGTTGAGCGAGAGTATTACCAGCGGCCCAGATACATATTTTCTCTGGTTTAGCTCCGATAGCAGGAAGCGGCTAGCAGCGACACAATGTCCCCCTCTATATTCCCAAAGTGCCTCAGTAAGAAGTGGCTTCCTGAGCGGGGCTGGCTGCCAATTCTACCAGCAGAAGGTTGTGTTACATATGCTAGCTTTCAACACAACAGACTGGAGATTAGTCCTGCAAAGCCAAGTTGGGCCTACTATGTCTACCCATGTTGCTGTAACAACACTCAGATCTTAAAATCCTAGGGGGGTTAAGGTGGTCCTGTGTTCATGACAAAATTATGATAAGATCCTTTTTTGGAGATGGAAATGACGTTTTGGCCACAGTCCATCTGTGAGTCATGTGTGTCCTGCCAATTGTGTTTCAATTGTTTCGTTTTTGTTGTATCTTTTCAATGGCCAGAGGAACCCAATTAGGGTCTATATCCTGAAGGAGGATGGTGAACAATTCGAAAGAATTTAACAAACAAACAAACCACAAAATGAGCAACATGCTGATGTTATTACAGGGAAGTCTGAACAACTCCTTTCTACAGAAAGGACTCCCATTACAAAAGTGTAAAATGCAAATGTTATGTTTGCCACACCATACCAATCTCTCTCTCTCTCTCTCTCTCTCTCTCTCTCTCTCTCTCTCTCTCTCTCTCTCTCTCTCTCTCTCTCTCTCTCTCTCTCTCTCTCTCTCTCTCTCTCTCTCTCTCTCTCTCTCACCAGTACTAAATGCTATCGGTGCTGCTTCACTCAGCCTAGTTTACTATAAAGTAGCACTATTCATAAATCTGCCATGTGATTCCTCCCCCCATCGTCGGTGGAACAAGTAGAGCTTAAGGAGGGAGAAACAGTGCGAGCCAGATGCTGCAGGCATGATGCCGGTATAATGTCCAGTCTGTGCTGCACGCGCACAAGAGCTCAGCCCCATTCACACTCAATAAGCAAAAGGAAACAAAGGAGGCCTTATAGTCAAGGTATATACAAGATGTAAACGGCTTACATTCACCATCGATAATAACAAGGTTGGATCCACTTGTCTCCAAACGCCATGCAAACAATTATGATATGGCATTGTGTGTCAATAGCATTTTAATGTGAACTATGAGTCCATTATGCAACATGAAAAAAGGTTTGAACATTTTCAAAACAGAAACTGAGGGTATTCTAATGCTTTGCCCAGAATGTGATGCATATGCAAGTGCATATTCTCCTGGCCTGTATAATGAATCTTCATCCTCTCAGCATCGATGCTGCCGACGACAACGTCCAGGTTTGAAAAGGTCCAGCCAACCCCTGACTGGTCAGATGCTGACAGGATATGACATGCTATTGCCAACCCAAAACACATACAACCTCAAACTAAACAAGAAGCGGCAGAGCACGGCATATTTGCCAATTGGCTCCCAGCTGAACCAGGAAACCAACTGTGTTCCCCACACCTGTGTAAAACATGTGTCTTATTCTGCTTTACCTGTCCAATGAGAAGCTTGTCACCCTCTCCTCGGTAAACCAACATTAACACCACAAGGAGCACACAGAAGTAGAGCCCGTAGTTGCAGACAGGTTCTTCTTAATCTCCCTTTCACTGTTCACACTTTAGTCAAGCTCTTCTACCCTTTCTGTATGGGTTTAATGCGGTCATAAAAAGCCGTACTATTAGCTCAGCCACTGGCGGTGTGCCCACGCTCTGTGAGGTAGACAAGCCTCTTGACTTTACAACAGCTGGGGGGGTAGCCCCATCTGGCTCCATCTCACACAGAGAGCCCTTTGACTCACGGGGGTTAATGATGATATGGAAAATATGTTGGCTGGAGAAGTTTGATGACTGACACAGCAGAGAGGCAGTGGTCGTGTGGTGTTTGCACATCGTGTGCACTTTGAGTTCAGGATCAGCCGGTCACGTTCACTTTCTGTTTGTTTATGTTGAATGGATGCATGTTTTTCTACGCCTTATCTATAGCTTTATCACTAGTGGGCCGGTAACCTCCGGATGAGCAAAGCATCCACCATAATGGTGCTCAACTCTTGGGAGGAGCCTCCATATCACCTCCTTATCTCTGACCTAATGACTGTTTATACTCACTAACCAGTCAAGGATGCTCAAATTGTCTGTGTTTGTGTTAAGTCAAGTTAATCTATCAAACTAGTGGTACTGCATTGGAACGCAGAAATAGAAATAGAATAGTAGATATAAACCAGTGGATGTGGACAGGGAAAGACCATAGCAGAAAAACCCTTATGTCCCATCTCAGTGATTGCAGATGTTGGATGTATTGTCCTGTCCCATCAGCTTTCTACCACTCTCTCTCTGCGCCTCGCTTTTGATGAATGGCCCAGCTCTTACAGTGCCCCTACCATCAGATAAGTTGCTCTCGCTGGAGTTGGGGTTCCTGACCGCCATTCTGTTCCTGCCTCAGGCCAACACAAGTCCAGATGGAGGGGGTTTGAGAGCTTTCAATGTGGAGTTGGAGTTTTTTCGTGTACGTGTGCGTGTGTATGTATGTGTGTGTGTGTGTGTGTGTGTGTGTGTGTGTGTGTGTGTGTGTGTGTGTGTGTGTGTGTGTGGGTGGGTGTGGGTGTGTGTGTGTTTGTGTGTGTCTGACCCACACAACGCACAAGTAGTAAGAATATGAGAGGGGATTGGTTGTTGAACACTGGTGACTCTGGGAAAGGAAGTGGAATAACTTCCTCTGCATGCCTTGACTCCCTGTGGACAATTAACCAAATCAAGTCGTCACTTGTGGCAAAAACGCAGGACCCTGATGTGGAGGTCACCTCCCAGTCTCCCCATTAGCACATTGCTACATTCTTTATTGGTTACTCTTGTTTTGTATTGTTCCTGGGGTAATGACAGCCAACACCACAAGGGGTCAGGCTTCTTTGGCATTCACAGTGCTCTGTTAGCGAGTATTTTATTGATAGTGACCTCATTTCCTGTTACAAAAGGGGATCCCAGGTCCTATCTGCGAAACAATGTTTGGCTTCATTCTCGTCAGGAGGAAAGTTTCCACGTAGGCCTGTTTGTGCTTTCTTAGCGGGCAATGCAGCCACCCCCTGCAGTTTGCAGTTTGCAGTGGTGTCACGGAAACATGTATGCTGAAACAAGCTCTTTTGGCAGGGGGGATGGCTGGCATTGTTGCCAGATTGGCCGGGAATTCTGGTCCAATCTGGCAACACTGCTGGCTGGTGCTTTCCGATGGCAGACTGAGATGAAAGGGTTTGGCGGGGGTAAAGTGAGGACAGAAGTGTAACACAAGTGCAGTTTGGTCCATTACCAATATTTAATTGATGACTGAATATATTAAATTGTTATAAAAAATGGTTCAGAAGGGATTTATTTTCCCAACCTACATTGTTCTGTTTATGGAGTTCTGCCATAGGGTGTTCCCTTTCCAGTTGTGGAGAAATCACTGTGAGTGAGTGGAAAATACGAACTACATACCATAATATGTAGCCAAAATGTTGTTTTAAGAAAGGGGAGGCTTTCTGGGTAGATAGTCATCAAAGTTTAGGCTTTGCCCAAAAATGAATAACATCAATGTTATCAAAAATAATACAAAAGGAGTTAAGTTTACACTTCCTGTATATACTTGGGTGTTTATATTTGTAGTCCATTTAAGATGCAGGAAACATATCTTATTAACTGCATACGATGTAGAACAACAAATAGTCCAGAATCCACCCTAACCACCAGACAAATGAACCAACAAACGGAGCATGTATGATACCAGGGTCAACACACGGTGTATTTATTGATCCACTCCCACACAGCTGAATCCATCTTCTTTCCTCTCGTAGCTCAGCAGTGCCCATGTGTTGCAGAAGGACTGGGGTCCTGTCTCGGGTTTCCCCTGGGTTAACAGGCCTGGCGGGAGTCCAACAGGTGATGGACTTGATGGAGGGGGCCGGGGGGGTCTGTCACAACAACACTCGGCCCCCCTTCGTTGCCAAGGAACCAAATTAATTACACGTTAGTGGTGACCTCACAGCAATATTTATGGCTGCTCGCTAGAGCTGTCTGGGAAAGGGGAACCCCACGCACACAGACATGATCTAACAGCTCCAACACGTGTCTCAGAATAACCCTTGTGTCTGGGGGGGGGGGGAGATCAAAATGGGCTTCACATTCTTTGGTGCAAAGGAAGTATGGAATAGATGCCCACCAATAATGGAAAATAAAAACATTGCTTTCTTAGACTACGTTCAAGCAATCAGTTTACACAATCAATCAAGTGATAAAAGGACTCGACCGCTCAAAGGCTGGGTAAAACTCAGTGTTCAAAATTGGACATCCACTTTCATTGGGATACCTCCTCACCTTCCCTCTCTTCTTCACGTCCCTCCCGCCTCCCCTCCTTCCTTCCTTGCTTCCTTGTCTATTTCCTTCCACGTAACCACTCTGAGGGACCAGAGTTATAACAAGTTCTCTTGAGGACAACATTGATTGCCTGGAGCTTAGAAGGTCCCACTGCTCAGTGATCCTTGATCTTCCTTCAAAGTGCCCTCCTGACTTCCTTTGAAGAGGGAGGTTCTGGTTCAGCCCTTGCTGTGACCTGCGGTGTGCCCTCGGTGGGCAGGGCCCCAGGTGGGTCCACCAACCCCTGGTCTTCATAGGATTACCGTTGTATTTTAAGGATGATCGACAAGGTGCTTGTGATAATAATCGCAGGGCCTAGCTTAGATTTCTACAGGGATTTCCATGGTTGTCATGTCAGACAGGATCTTGGAAGACGATCATATGGTTTCCATAGTAACCTAAAACGTCCGGCCTAGGATTAAACGCCAGGAAAGAGGACAGATGAGGCTTTGAAATAGCCATAAATTCCTTGGAAAGTAATGTGAACTGGAGGGCGACTGGATGGTTAATGATTAGGGTAAAGAGCCGATGCGCCTCATTTCACCCTCTGCTCGCTCCTGTTCCCGTTCCCACGGGATATCTCTCTCACTGTCAGCTGGCTGGCGCTTTTATTTTGGAACGTTTAGTGCCTGGAGTGGTTGTTTTCTCAGGCCTCAGCGTTGAGACTGCATTGTTGCTCTCAGAGCAGGAAGAAAACGCATAATGGATCATATGAACTCTCTCCCTCTCTCCAGGGCTGAAGGCGGTCTCTTCCTGGACCCACCAGTGCATTGTTCCTGTCTGTTTGCATCTGCAGGCAGGCGACTTAAGGAATGCACATGTTAGTAAATGGCTGATGGTTGCAGGGGCATGTTTTGGCTGTGAGAGCGGATGCACTCTACTTGTGTTCCCACCCTCCCACCAGACGCCGTGGCAGACGTCCCAATGAGCTAATGGGTGATTCCTCTATTCCCTGTGCAGAAAAACCACACTTTTTCCACTCTCCCACTGGTGATACACCCGGGTGGACTTCCCTTTTGAAGACTCTATGGATTAATCATATGGTTGCTCAGAAGTGTCCTAACACACACACACACACACACACACACACACACACACACACACACACACACACACACACACACACACACACACACACACACACACACACACACACACACACACACACACACACATGAAAACACGTATATGGACGCACGCACACACAAATTGAGACGAACCGGTAAAACACAAACACACAAATGAAAAAGAAACAGACACAGACATACATACGGACACACACACACAATCACACAAATGAACACACACCCACACACGTGCGGCCCTCTGTTTGTGTGTGCATGGGGGGGTCTGCAGATTACAAGGCTCTGTAGGTAACATCTAACGGTGACCTTTGGGGGGCCCCTCCGTGTGACGGGCCCTTCATTAGGCACCTGCAGCGTGTGTCCATTCACCCATAGGCTGGAGGGGCCGCCTCCCAGGCCTTTCTAGTGACAGCCCTCCAAACCCCCCTCCCTCTCTCCCTCGCAAACTGGAACAGAAAGAGGCCGACAGGTGGACCAACACACTCTTTGTTGAACCACCTGACCCCCACCCACACTTCTTCTTAACTCATTAAGGGGTAAGGAGCAGAAGAAAAGAACAACTGGTTCAGAAAGTGTCTCCGTGTCTTGTGGCAGTTGGGTCCGTTACCTCAACCTGTCCCTCCTTCCTTTGAGCAGCGCTCTGCTCCCTACCTTGTAATCTTTCCTGGATGACGAGCGACATAATGCTAGGGTGTAGCGTGGTGTTTTGCTGAAGTCCTCCCTCAGTATGCGTGCCGGTCCGGACGCTCCTCAGACACGCGCCCGGAGCACTTTGTGGCACGGAGCTGACAATGACATTAGGACCATGTTGAGTGAGAGGGACAACATGGCTGTGTGTGTAATTAGGACTACAAAAGAGGCTCGGGTGGGAGGAAGAGGCTGGGAGGAGGAGGAGGGGGAGGAGGGGGAGGTGGGGGAGGGTGGAATATGTGAGGATTAGGAGGAAGTGGAGGAGGAGGAGGGGGTATGGAGGAGGAGAGGAGGAGTAGGAGGAGGGGGAGGAGGAGGAGGAGGAGGAGGAGGAGGAGGGGGTATGGAGGAGGAGAGGAGGAGGAGGAGGAGGAGGAGGAGGGGGTATGGAGGAGGAGGAGGAGGAGGAGGAGGATGGAATATAGGAGGATTTGGAGGAGGAGGGGAAGCAGGAGTAGGCTGAGATGATGTATGATCGCAGAAGCCCCTGGTATTTCCTTGCCTTTACCCTGAGTCCTTATATCGCTCTGGGTGCAGGGTGTGTCCTTAGAGCGAATGAAAGGAAGTTATGCTCCCATGCTTTGATAATAGCACAGCCCTCAGCCGGGCGGGGAAGGTGTCCACGGGAACGTTGAGTGTGGAAGTCCCCCTCCCTCCCTAATCCACCACCTCCTTCCAGCCCTCATCCACCATCTTCTACACCCCCCCCCTTCACCCCTCAGACTCACGCATGTATGCAGGAGTACGACCTTTGACGAAAAACCCTCATGAGCAGTATGTTCCACTGCTTCCAGACTCTGGGTCTACGTCAGCGAGAGCAGAGAGCTGGGCTGGTTCAGGTGACGTCATGCCTTGATTCATTGTGCATGTCCGCTTGTGGGTCTGGGGACGCTCCGCAGCTCAGTGTCATCTAGGGAGGACGCGACGCATCCGGACACAAGACGGCAGCGTGAAGCTCCGCAGCGTGTGTTCGCCTCACAGAGAAAAGCCCGTCGCATTCGTCTCTTTCTTTGGCCTTTTCATAATCACGTGTTATGATTTCAAGTTCGGAAATTGTTCCGCTCGTACGCTTACCGACGAGGGAAATGAAATCAGAAGGGGGCGAGAGAACACATAACATTAAATCGCAAGATGGTTTGAAGATATGACAAATACATTTAAAACTGAATGATGAATCGTATGCTCCTGTACACACTGAAATATTCAATATGAAATTATTTTTTTTTAAGTGTGGAAAATGACTTGCATATGCAGGCAGACAGACAGACAGACACACAGACAGACAGACAGACAGACAGATAGACAGCCAGGTCACTGTAGTGCGGGCATTGTCTTGATTTGGTGCTTGCGACTCAGAAGACCTTTCCTGATAAATGGGCATCTGTTTCCCTGCTTAGCCTCGGTCCCATGCCCTGGGACTGAGGAAGTAAGAAGGACAAGAGTCACAGACGGCTGCAGGAATCAATGGCTGCTCCCATCTGGAGGGCAGCAATTCATCATGGTCTCTACGCGGCTACGTTTCAAAACCAAGCAATGCATGTAGCTGCTTCCTCTTATCATTATTTATGTTACCAGTTTACCAAAAATAACTTGCTTCTTTTTCCAATTTTCCTAAATCTTTCCTTAATTTGTCTTTAATTACGCTGCACAAATAGACATGAGGTGTTAAAGGAGAAAAACACAGGTGTCCCTCATAACACTAATTATGGGTCTGCTCCGTTTATGTACCAGGGCACATGGTCAATAAGTGTTATCTTTACTGGTTTCCCCCTGCCGCCCCTGGTACCTAAAAGTAGCAGAGCCATAATTAGTGTTATGAGGGACACCTGTGTTTTCCCTACTCTGAAGGGTCCATCATTCATTCAGTAGCGTGCCTTCCAACAAGGCTCTCAGAGAGCTCCGGGGAGCGCTGGTGACAGCTGACAGACCCACCTGGGGAATGGATCCGCCTCCCTCTCTGCTGTAGGGGGAGGGGTTCCCCGTCTGGAACCCCTGGGTCCACCCTGTACACAGGGGCTCTGTGTCTCTCTCCACCGGCTAAACATCTGTTCATTATCGCATGTCATGTGTGTCAGTATGTCAGACAGTCTTTGTGCCTGTCCTCAATTGACCATGTAAGGTATTATTTGTAAAAAAAACCAACGTATTAAATAGAAGCGGGTGTGTGTGTCATGGTACCGGATGACATCGTTATACGACACAGGACCAACTTGGAGAAGTTTTTAGACCACCACTAAGGTGCTAAATTTACCACATTCCTTTTTTATTATTA
>NC_079412.1:10007342-10008610 GCF_026213295.1 Gadus chalcogrammus | reverse complement strand
TGTCTGTCTGTCTGTCTGTCTGGTCTGTCTGTCTGTCTGTCTGTCTGTCTGTCTGTCTGTCTGTCTGTCTGTCTGCCTCCCTGTCTGTCTGTGTGTCTGTGTGTCTGCCTGTCTGTCTGACTGCCTGCCTGTCCCTTTGTCTATTTGTCTGTTAATCCGTCTTTCTGCCTGTCTGTGTGTCTGTCAGGTCATGAGCATCGTTTGTGGGGGGAGCGGAGGTGTGGAGGGTTTGGGTATGAGGACGGGAACAGTGAGTGCTCCTAACTGGGAAGGGCAGAGTTAAACAGCCTGTGAAACACACTACCTTATTTAGAGCCCGAGGACGGTTGAGTCACTGGCTAGCTAACGTCGTCCCTGGACCGCTGAGATCCTTTATCACAGTGGGGGGTGGGTGAATCAGTGAGCAAGCCGTCACATAAAGATCTGCAGGTGTTTACGCCTCGGTGGCTTTCTGTATGAATTGCAAATCCATAAATGGAAAATGTTCGAGCCACGTAGTAAAACATCCTGGAGTCGGAGACGAGACCCTTGAATCAGCGTTCCGATAAGCTGATTCAACTTCCTGGCTGTTACAAAGGCAGTTCTTCTGTTGAATAAACACCATCGGTGACACAAACATAATCTTAACAACTTTAAATGAAGTGGTCCAATATTATTTTTAACCCTTCCTATGCCATGAGCTTCATTCTTCCATCCCAACACACAGGGGTTTTGTGAGAATCATTCTGCCAAAGACGGCTAGTAAAGTGTGGTCAAAATACTCCAGGAAGCCAGCGGTATCTGATACCATTCTGTTCTCCTCTGTTGTTCTCTACCTGGGTGTTCCACTGTTAACATTAGCAAAGGAAAAGGTGCTGAAGTCCTGTACGTGGTTTTTTCCAAGATTTTCCATTCTTTCCAATTTCACAAGACACACACGCACACACACACACACACAAACTCACTCTCACACTCACTCACATACTTACCCGGTTTTCATGTTTGTCATGAACATGTGGTGTAGATCAAGGCTTTTTTTTGTCACTCAAAACTAAGCGACAACAATTTTTGTATTGGAAGGGGCGGTCAAACCTAACATTGGGAGGGCGGCGTGGTCATTATCATGTTGTGTTTCATTGAGCTCAAAACATAACATTTCCTTCAATAACAACGCCATCACCTGACACATCTTTCCATCACCACTGAGAGACGATACGTCCTTGCTTTAGTTTGCAGCGCTAAAACAAAACATTCCACAACACAAACGCAGGAAGACGAGGATTGTTTGC
>NC_079412.1:9937342-10002342 GCF_026213295.1 Gadus chalcogrammus | reverse complement strand
CTATCTGTTGGAAGTATGTCATAGTGAGATGGAGAGGGAGAAAGAGAGAGAGATGTGGCAATAGAGAAAGGGATTCACTTCTAAATGTTTTGGCAGACATTATCAGGGCAATGGTTTCCATCTCAGACAGGAGTTCAGGCCTAGAGAGGGCCTGATTTAAAGGTTTAGAAAGTGGTATTATTACCCCTTAAAAATAACCTGAAGTAAAAACTAGTACAATAAACACCTTTCACCGCAAAAAACCAACAACCCTTCAATTATTCTTTCAAACGTGCTGTCATATGTATTTCATACAAGACTTTTTCAGCTTCCTCGAGGCCCTGCATGGACCTTTGGCTGACTGTTGTGTCTCTATTGCAGGGGGGCGTGTCATGTCGCCTGCTGACGTCTTCATGATCCTGAGCGGTAAAAGCCAGGGGCAGGGGGCTTATTCTGGAACCTGAAAGGCCACCAGTTGTCCTAATGGTGGCCGTCAGTAGTCAGTCTGACTGGCTGCGACCTCGCGGAGTCCATCACTGTCCGCCCCGCTGTTGTTATTACCAAGACAGACGAGGTATGGGCGGGGCTTGCACCACAGCTCCAGGCAATAAAAGACGCACAGATACACCGCGAGCTATTGTTCATCGATGGAAGTTACAAGGGAAGACTTTTGGATGGGTCCTGGAAGGACAAAAGTGGTTCGTTGGAGGCTCAATATAACTGTGTCAGGGTATCAGTGCCAGCGTTGTGTGCTATAAATACTGAGAGCCAGCCTATAGACGGGATGCCTGAGAGGAGGAGCGGGCTACATACAAACATGTGTTTGTGAGTGCGTGGGCACATATGTGCGTGCATATTGGTCTTTTTGTATTTTTTTATAGCTAATGCAGGTGTGTCGTTATGGTTTTTATTAGTTTGATTTCGAAATGTACGAAGGGTTTTATTGACTATTATGGATAATATATTTTCTCACACATGCACATGCACACACACACACACACACACACACACACACACGCACGCACACACGCACGCACGCACGCACGCACGCACGCACGCACGCACGCACACACACACACACACACACACACACACACACACACACACACACACACACACACACACACACACACACACACACACACACACACACACACACCCTCTCTGTTTGTGTCAGCTCAGAGTACTCAAAGGGTCCGACGGAAATCTCCACTGGAGTGAAAGGAAAAATCCTGTCCAGCTCCTCTCAGCGATGGCTCGCCAAAACAGAGAGGTCCAGCAGATACATTCTCAGACAAACCGGGTGGTTTAACCAAAGCCGTGCCCTGAAGCCTCCGCTCCACACCAAGCCAGGAGGAACCTCTGAGCAGACAGTAGCACTCTCTCAGGCAGCTCCCCCTGGGTCAATTATCAGACCCCTCCTGCTTGATCTCCAAGGTAATCGTAAAGCAGAATGTTTGGGCTTCATATCAGCCAGCCGGGATAGCTCAGAGAGAGAGAGAGAGAGAGAGAATGAATGACAGAGGGAGAGAGCCGTACCACTCTAACCTATCATGACATTTACTTGCCCACGGTGGGTCGTGTGAGTGTCATGAGGTCATAAAACGAAGCAGCCACCATGCTATGCGGGGATACACACACACACCTGGTGTGTTTGTGTGTGTGCAGTCTCTTCATACGAAGACCAAAGGCTAGCATACTCCGCCCGCTAGCTGTCTGTCTCTGTATCTCGATATCTCTCAATGCATCAACATTACGTTTATGTATATGGAGATTGTAAACTTCATAACCTTTATGTGTGATGCAGGGACCTCAAAATTGTGTTGATCAAGCGCTTCGGCTGAATCTGGCGCGTCCTGCTCAGTGAAGAGGTTCAAGTCAGCCGCCTGGCTGTGGATGTGTTTTGATGTTCTTTTGACTAATGTGGCTGTGGATAAAGTCAAGCAAACTGTACACCCTACCACATCTTTGCATCCATTTGTATCACTTGGCGGACGCACGCTTTTCTCACTGTACTCAAAACTCAAAGTGTGTATCCAGTGGGAACGTCCCGGCAACAAATCACCCAGGGTTTGGTGACACGATAGGGGGGGGGGGGGGGGGGGTGATGGCAAAACACGCCCTGGGAGTCTACAGGCCTCATTTATCTGAGAAGTCATCGCAGGGTACTATAAACAGAGTGAAAGCATGGGAGAGCTCCAGGATTAGAGCTGTAGAGTGCCACCCCCTCGTCGCAGCCTCGCCGTCACCGACAGCTGTGGCCCCCCCACACATTCTGGATTTTTCCCATCGGCCGGAGAAGCAGTAACCGACGCACTGCCCGGTACACCCCCCCCCCCCCCCCCCCCCAGGCTCCCCTATAGGGGGACTGGATGATATAAATATGATCAAAACCGGTACTCTAGGTCCCTGCGTCGCTACCACCGTGACTTAGGGCTAAATATGGACTCTGTTGAGTCCACACAGAACTTCAAGTGAATCAGCTAAAGCAACAGGCACTGATTCTCCCCAGGCCCCGTGTCGCTTTATTAAAAGGTTTGGGTTGCAGTGAGTCGCCGCCTTCTCCATGTTGTGAACTCGTGTGACTCAGTCCAACTCGTAATCTTCCCAAACACCCCCAACCTCCCGGGAACATCAGAGAACACTGGAGAAATCCGACGCAGATCACGCTGTAATTAGTCAGGATACACGCATATAGAATCACACAGATGTGATGTGTCCACGCTGTGTGTGCGTGTGTGTGTGTGTGTGTGTGTGTGTGTGTGTGTGTGTGTGTGTGTGTGTGTGTGTGTGTGTGTGCGTGTGTGTGTAATGAAACATGCTCAGTGAGTGTGAGATATTTTATATACAGTTCTCAGTGTATGTATGGGTTATGGTTTGTATTATTATTGTATGTGTATAATAATTCTGTATGCCAGATACTTACAGAAACATGTATGCTGTGTTTCTGTAAGTATTTTATACTTATGACAAAAAACGAGAAGGAGAGCGAGAGAGAGAGCGAGAGAGAGAGAGAGAGAGAGAGAGAGGAGGGGGGAGAGAGAGGGAGAGAGAGAGAGAGTGAGAGCGAGAGAGAGAGAGAGAGAGAGAGAGAGAGAGAGAGAGAGAGAGAGAGAGAGAGAGAGAGAGAGAGAGAGAGAGAGAGAGAGAGAGAGAGAAAATAATCATTAATGAGGACAAACGGAACAGAAAAGACACAAGGATCAGGAACCATTTAAACATTTTAATTGAAACGTTTGGTTTCTCATTGTTTGTTTATCATGGGTCTACATCAGGTATCCTAACCTTGTGTGACAACATCACTCACCCCTCAAAAACAAGATACAATCAAGTTCATTATCTAGTTTGGATAATAATTTAGCTATCGCGGTTTACTCTTTGGCTCATCACTACACTATGCACCTCAGGAGGAAACTTTATATTTTCCAGATAAGATGAGGAGGGATCTCCCAGTCCCGGGCTCTCTTAAGTCCAAAATCAAGACAGAGGCTTGTGAATCACAAGCCCCGCCTCTCCTAAAATGTGTCACGGGTCTCGGAAGGAACTCCCCACTTTCCATCACGCTCGGTCCATCAGCAGGGCAGAGCGCTGTGAGAGGAGGAGGGTCGAGGACGCGGACGCAGAAAGGAGCTGACAGAGCGTTTGTGAGATAATACATGCAACAGGGATGCACAGATAGCCGCACCGGACCGCTGGGTGGATTACAAAGTTGAGCCATTGTCTTTGAGAAGAATTGGGATCCGTGAGACATACAGAAACATTCGTTAGATAATTGATTAAAAAAATGGGTTTGATACGCTTTTCTCCACTGATCCTGGGAGCACCCACACCTTTACGCACACTTCTTTGCAGTTTTGCGCTTTTGTTCTGCTGGCAGCCCTTGTGCCAAACGTTCAACCTTGACGTGGAGAGCCCGGCTGTGTACAGCGGACCTGACGGGAGCTACTTCGGTTACGCGGTGGACTTTTACTTGGTGGATTCCGCGAGGTGAGTTTCTTTTGTCATGGAGGAGTTGGATCTGTTTGACGGGTTGTTGCGAACACACAGCACCGGACGAGAGGGGTCTCCAACCTTTTACAGAGAACTTTTTTTTAAGGCTGTAAAGACTTGGAAATGTTTGGTCGATCACATCACAATTGGGAACATATGCCAGGCATAGACCCATTCAACTGGAGCCATTATAACGGTGGGGGTAATTTATATATGTGGGCTAAACGTTATTGTCCCTGTTACAGAAAACTTTTTGTAAATTATTTTAATACCATTTCAATGGTATTAAAATAGATCTGTTACGCTTTTCTTGACGCCCATTGCAGTCCCCCTTTTGTATGTATCCATCCACCTTGGGCTCTAACTGGCTGCCCAACAGGGCTGCTAAAATAACAACTGCAGCTCAGAGTAAACAGCTTTATTCATGAGGAAGGTACCAGCCTATAATTCAATTGAAAACATAGCCCCCCCCCCTCTTCTCTTTTCTCAAATCGACACTAAATTTTAGGTGGGAGGCCTACATTTCCACCAAAGAAATAAGTGGGGTTCTTGAAAAAAATAATCCCACTTATTTGGTTTTAATTGCCTGGCTCTGGCTGGTGGTGATGATGTTGCTTCGCACAGTGGGGAGGCCCCCCACTCTGTCTGCCATCAAGAACGCATTCTAGCACACACTGAAGCCGTCAGACCCCCTATAGGGCTTGGCTGTTCAGATCACTCGTTAGCATGACACTTTTAAAGTCTATTTTATCTCAGAGAACACCTTTTCCTACTCAATGGTTTGTGTGGATACTGGATAGTACTGCAATAGAGAATGGTCTGGCACTGATGTGAGACACATATAAAAGCAGGCTGTATAAAGAAGCCCCCTTGTTCTTTTATTTACACGGCTGCATCAGAAGCACCCATGTACAACGGAAGTGAGCGTATGGAGGTGAAAATAGTCTTCCTGTACCAGTGTCTAGGCTGTAGGCTGTAGCAGTGTCTGTAGGCTGTCGACTACACCAGTGTCTGTAGACTGTAGGCTGCAGCAGTGTCTGTAGGCTGTAGCAGTGTCTGTAGGCTGCAGCAGTGTCTGCAGGCTATAGTAGTGTCTGTAGGCTGTAGACTGCAGCAGTGTCTGTAGGCTGTAGCAGTGTCTGTAGGCTGCAGTGTGTAGGCTGCAGCAGTGTCTGCAGGCTGTAGTAGTGTCTGTAGGCTGTAGACTGCAACCAGTGTCTGTAGGCTGCAGTGTCTGTAGGCTGTAGCAGTGTCTGTAGGCTGTAGCAGTGTCTGTAGGCTGCAGCAGTGTCTGTAGGCTGTAGCAGTGTCTGTAGGCTGTAGGCTGCAGCAGTGTCTGTAGGCTGTAGCAGTGTCTGTAGGCTGTAGGCTGCAGTGTCTGTAGGCTGTAGCAATGTCTGTAGGCTGTAGCAATGTCTGTAGGCTGTAGCAGTGTCTGTAGGCTGTAGGCTGCAGCAGTGTCTGTAGGCTGCAGCAGTGTCTGTAGGCTGCAGCAGTGTCTGTAGGCTGTAGCAGTGTCTGTAGGCTGTAGCAGTGTCTGTAGGCTGCAGCAGTGTCTGTAGGCTGCAGCAGTGTCTGTAGGCTGCAGCAGTGTCTGTAGGCTGTAGCAGTGTCTGTAGGCTGCAGCAGTGTCTGTAGGCTGTAGCAGTGTCTGTAGGCTGTAGCAGTGTCTGTAGGCTGCAGCAGTGTCTGTAGGCTATAGCAGTGTCTGAGCCAGAGGGGCTGGGGCGCTGGGCTGGGCTTTGAGACGGGACTTT
Organism: Gadus chalcogrammus; assembly: GCF_026213295.1. NCBI lineage: Eukaryota > Metazoa > Chordata > Actinopteri > Gadiformes > Gadidae > Gadus > Gadus chalcogrammus. The sequence continues at coordinate 9,996,616 of NC_079412.1, read as the reverse complement.
GTGCAGACTAGGACGGGGCTCCTCTTTCCATGTGTTCCTCCTCCTCTTCCTCCTTGGCCAGCAGACGCTCTGACATGGAGCCCCCCCCGCCCCCCCGCTAAGAGCCACCATTCATCTCTCTGTAGTCTGGGGTCTTCTGCAAAGATTTATCCTTTTTTCTTCTTTTCTTTTTGAGATGGCATATTTCCCCCTCACCTCTGCTTCTTATTAATGCCTCTATCATCATCGTTTTTCATTTTCACTTCCTTCTATGCTGATGTCATCCAGCACAGCACTTTTAATCCTCACACACACACACACACACACACACACACACACACACACACACACACACACACACACCCTGCTATCGTGATGTATGGGCCTGTGAAGCCGTCACGGCGAGTAGATGACTTCATCTAAAGTCTGCCGAGCTGTGGTGAAAAGGAAATCACGCAAGACTTGGTCTGGAGAGAAAGCGATTGTTTGAAAGTGCAGCTCCCTCCTTTGTACCGTCTCCTGTAATCTCCTCGGTTTGTGGATCCTAGCCTCCAAACTAACGGCCAAATCTCTAGCGAGACCTCTATCGGAAGGAGACACATGGCCCAATCTTGACACTTCATCTTGATTTTGTTTTCGTCTTCAGCTCGCTCGCAGCTTTTAAGACCCTAGGCGTCGGGCAACGTGAAATGTTTTTCCTCTTCTTATCTCTGCTCTCGTGGTTGGCAAACACATCATCATTGCCAAAGGCTACGGGGAGGGTGTGGGGAGCCATGGGGAAGAAGGAATCCTGGGGGTCAGACCGGGGATGAACCCGGACATCTATCTTGTCAGGGTGGAGGATGATTCAAGACCTGGACTCTGACCTCGAGTGTGCAAGCGTGATTCAAAAAGATTATAATTCTGAACATGAAACGGTAAATGTTGTCTTGGCCGCGCGATCGGACACATTGGAAGCATATGTCTCCCACAAGCTCTCACACACGCAGGCTCTATTTCTCTGTGTGTTCCACGGAACCATAACAGAGAGTTGATGCATCTGTGCGTCTGTCCTTCACGACCCCCCTGGCTGAGTCTAATTGAATTAAGCGTGGACGCCGGTGAGCAGCAGACCACCATGGAAGACCGCCGGGGAACCTCTCCGCATGTCACCGCCTTCGGCAGCTGGGGGAGAAAGTAAAGAGTACCGCAATGAACATGGATATTTTTTAAATGATTGTTTCTTCATTTCGATCCGTTGCCGGTCCAACGCCAGACCCCCACCACATGATCAGAGCGGGACAACAGTAACTCACTCAGGCTTACTTTCCCTTGTGCCAGGCGGGGACGGGGGGGGGAGGTGAACGGAGCTGTCCACGCGGAGATAGACGGGGTCAAGGTTCAGACGCTGTAAATAAAAACGCACTTGGGCTCTGGTTTCAGCGGTAACCAAACCACCGCCTAACTGTGCTCCCCACTGGTGGAGGACTTCCACCAGATCTCCTTCCCATTCAAACAGGGAACCGCTTCATTCTCTTATCTTCAGATGAGTTGTGAGAATGGTTCTTGGGGGAGATTGCCGTCAAGGCTTTGTGATAACGTTGAGGCCCCTCCCGCAGCTTGGAGATGCAGGTTGGAGATGAATATAGATTTTCCTCCACTCAGTGTGTGTGTGTGTGTGTGTGTGTGTGAGTGTGTCTATGTGTGTGAGTGAAAGGGGTGTTGGTGATGTGCATTAGCTCATGGTTGGTTGATCCATGATGACGAGCAGCTCAGTGGAGGTCACCCGGTGCTCTGGGCCACTCTGGTGGAGTTTACCCTCTTAAACAAGGTTATCTCTTAAACCAATATTGGGACCCTCTCCAGCAGAGTAGAACTGTGTCCTGCGTCTGCAGTTTGTGGGTTCCACTCCATTGTATGATCAAACTGATTATTATTATGATTATGTTACTGCTGGTTAACGGATCGAATTGGTGTAGCCTACTGTATTCTTCATCCTAGTTTTCAGGGAACAGTTACACACAATATGACACTTTGTTCTGAATATCTCTTTACCTCAGAAAGAAAATAACAATAATAAATAAGATAAATGATTGTTGTTCTCGTCATTCCTTGATTATATGCAACATATGATGACCTGCGCACCATCGGCCGTACGGGAAGCTGTTTTGAAAGGTCCATTTGGGACGGGCATGAGCTCCAGGCAGGCTGCCTTTAATAAGAAACGCTGGTCCTAACTTTAGTACGGTGAGAGGCAATAGAAGGTTTAAAATAATGCTCCTATGTGTGCTCCGGTGGAAACATACGTGGGTGAGAGGGGACGGCGAGGGCTTTATGGAGCCCCTGGCCTCGCTGGACTGCGCTGTATAGAGGCAGGAATGCCCTCCGGACATCACGGCTCGTTTGTTCCACCACTGCCCATTGGTCGCTCTCTCCCTGACGCAAACTTTTGGAGGACGACGTAATCTCTGGCTGCCATCAGGCCTGGTTTGTTTTAACCTCTCCCTCACATAGTGACTCACATCTTTGTTAACCGAATGAAGGCCCCCCTTCATTTAGCAAGTGACGCAAATGCGTTTCACACTGGTGACCTGAGGCATTGTAATGACTGAAATTTCAATCATTCTCAAAATGGAAATTCTGACGTCTGCGCTGTGGCCTTGTGTGTGTGTGTGTGTGTGTGTGTGTGTGTGTGTGCGCATTCGGTGGGTACAGACAGAGACAAAGTGTTCCAACAGCTGCTGTGATTGGGGTTGATAGAGTTGCTTGTGTAGGTCCCCCCCCCCCCTCCAACCCCCGGCCCGCAACACATACACAAACCTATTGAAAACACAACGGCCCCTCTGTCAAGAGGTGTGAACGGCGGGACCCCCCCCCCCCCCCCCCCCCCCCCCCCCCCTGCTGTACTGGTCATTGTGGAGGGAGGTGTGAACCACTGGCCGTTAAACTCCCCATGCCTGGTTTTCAGGGTCAGTTTGGGGATCCTGATCCGAACGTCTGGGCTCTCAGGGGGCCCTAGGAGGCGGTCTTGGCTTGGGGAATACACAGTCTGCCCTGGGTCACGTTTGACTCGCTCTGGTTCGGTGTTGGAGCAGCGGGGTGTTTCCAGTTACCCTGAACCCCGAGTTCTGCGGTGGGCAGGCGGACATGGCTCAGCGGTCGGGCTGAAAGCGGCACTTAGTTCACACGTTGGCGATGGAGGGCGGCTGAGTCCAGGTCAGGGTCCATGTGGTGTTTCTGTACAGGGGGGCAGCAGAAGGGCGGGGGGAGGGTTGAATGTGGGGTTAATGATTGGGATGTGGTTGGATCAATTGTGTTTGAGTGACCTAGAAATACGCATCCTAGCATGAGGCGCCTAAAGCCACCAGTGTCTTTCTGGCAATGTTTACAAGGCCAGAAATAGCACACATGTAATCTGGCCCAGGCACTAATTAGTGACTGTTTCTCCTGACGGTAAACAACCGTTCCTTTCCTTAACTGTTTTACTAATGGCTTTTGGGCCAGTACTTTGTAATTTGCAATGTCAATATCCTTTAGGCACTGAAAGCGTTTTTTTCGTGGTGATTCTGTCGTCTGGTTATCAACAACAATCTGATCTGTGTTGATTAATTCCTTGGAACCGTTTTAAGGAACTGCGTTCCTCCATAGAAGTGCCGGAAATGTACATGTCTTTGGATAACATACCAAAGGGCCTCTCTGGCCGCTATCAGGCCTGCTCAGACATCATCATTCAAACCATGTTTAGTCAGCGCAAGCCACGCCCAAGTCCCTGCTACTCTCATCATGTCTGAGTGTGTGTGTATGTGTGTGTGTGTGTGTGTGTTGTACAGTATGCTCCGGACGTGCAGCACCCCGTCCGGCCCGGCTGTGGCCTTGGCCCTTACTGTGTGCATGACTTCAATTCCCAGCACCATGTGTTGAATGAGATGAGTCATCAATCAGCCCGTACAGCAGCCTGTGCCACTTCTGTTCGTTCCCACAGGGTCAATAAAGTCGGAGAAACCTTCTTTGGACACGCCGGGGATGAAATGAAGAGGAGTAACAATAAGGGTCTGTCCAGTGTCCACCACTTCCTGCTATGATCTCTCAGAGGAAGTTTGTGTGAACTTGGCTTTGGCAGCGTTTAGCTAGTGTGTGTGGATTTCTGTGTGTGTGTGTGTGTGTGTGTGTGTGTGTGCGTGTGCATGCATATGTGTCTGACACACAAAATACACAAGTAGTAAGAATAAGAGAGGGGACTGGTTGTTGAATGTGTTTGTGTGTGCACAGATGGATTGGGGGGGGAGGTCATAGGTCAAGAGTGGCACTTAAGCCACCACATCATCTGAACTAAGTTCTTTCCCATCACTGGTTTGGAACCACTCGTGTCCTGAGTGGTGGTGGTGACGGACACATCACTGACCTTGAGAGCAGGAAGTGCCCTTCTCTTTCTGCTGAGGCGTCACAAGTGGAGGAGGAAGTGGAGGAGGCTGGAGTCTGCAAAAGCCTTGGCGTGGCCTGGTTTCCCTCTGCTTTCTTATGTGATTTCACCCCGTTACAGTACGGTCACACTTAACGACCGCTGCAGACGTTGACGACAGCCACAGCTGGTCGGAAAACACATTTTTCTTTTTATTGTGTTGTGTGTGTGTGTGCTCCACATTTTCTGTAGCTTAAAGTAATTACAATAGTGTTCAAGTGACATAAGCCCTGCAGCTGGAGGGGGGGGGACAATTAAACAGGGGAAAAAGGGGGAGAAATCCTTCTGGGAGGACAGGGGCCACGCTGAGGACTCTGGGACCCAGTCCCCCTGGTTCGGCAGCCCCATGGTGAACCCCCCGGACCACAGCTATAAGCTTAATGTCCCATCAGCACGTTGCTGTGCTCTGCTGCACCCACTCGGTCTAGCAAAAAGCCTTATAAAAAAAAGTGGTTGCAGTGAAGCAATTATGGCGTGGTTCAGCAGAGACGACCCCAGACCCCGCTGGAGGGGGGGGCTGGTGTTAACACATCGCCCACTAGCAGCCCTGAGTCTATTAGAGAGAGTTTTAAGGATTGCTTAATTGGCAAATGACGGCGAGGGCGTCGTTAGTGGCTGATGTGTTGCAGCTGATTGGGCTGGTAGGCGTGACCATGTATGGCACATCTGGCACCACTGCACATTTCTCCTACTCCTTTCTCCTGCCTCCATTAAAAAAAGAATCCGTACCAACTAATGAACAAGGATTAACAGGTTCTGTCTGTGTGTGAACGGCTGTTCAGGCTGGAGCACAACGCTGGACTGTTCGTTTTTTTGGCTTGACAGGAGCATTCTGGTCTAATGGGGTTCAATTCTAATTAAATTAACAGTCATACTGATGGGCAGATGAAATGCAGTTGGTTTCAATGTGACTAGAGTTGGCTCTACAGTGGAAAAGAACGTGTGGTAGAAAACAATGGAGAATTTGAAAGAGGAAGTCATGTTTCTTTGGAAAGACTGCAGAGGACTGAGGCTGCCTGCCACTAGCCCAAGTAACGATAAACCTCCCAATGTTGTATTGGAGGCCAAATCGGTGCTGGGGGGAAGGCGACCACATTTATCCCACTTTTAATGAATATCAGAAAAAAGAACTCAACTGAACCATCTGTGCAGATTTCACACCTATATTTAAACAGGACCCCCCCCCTTAAATATATAAACAAATCTTATAGCTAGCAAAACGTTTGATAAGGTCTGCCAATGCAACAAATGTATTTTGAAATGCATAGCAGATAGGATATATAAAGAAACAGGGATATTCCAGTTGAACAACACTGGTTCCTGCCAGGTAAATGTTTTTTTCTTCATTGTGTGTGTGTGTGTGTGTGTGTGTGTGTGTGTGTGTGTGTGTGTGTGTGTGTGTGTGTGTGTGTGTGTGTGTGTGTGTGTGTGTGTGTGTGTGTGTGAGAAAGCGATGTCTGGCCTTCAGAATGGTATTGAGAACACATCACAGCTGGCAACCGGCTGATTTCATCAACTCTATAAGTTGAGTTTGTTTCCTGTACTGCGTTACGATTTAAAACATTGTTTCTGCAAACACGCTAGCTATCTTTCTATCTGTATCGGTTTCCGCTTATATTAGGCAAACATAAATAATTTCAGAGCCTGTATAAATCAAATAAAGGACCACTGTGTGTCTCGCTACTTCTAACGGGGCCGTGGGTATCTCGGAGCTCAAAATGAGGATTGAACATTTTCCAGGAATACTTTGATGCTTCTTGTCATTAACATTCCTGGATGTCATGGGAAGATTCCGCCGAGACAAAACAGCGATGAGCGTTTCCAACACTCAACAAATGTTCTCCATCAGAACAACGACCCAGTCTGAACAGCAGCATGCTACGGTGGATAGTTCAGTCTTCACCCCCCCCCCCATGGCCTCATCGTGAGAATCCGTGACGGGATGGTTCTCTGGGCTTTACATTAGAGCACAGCTGGGACATCTGCCCAGACTCCTGTGGGGATGTTCACTGCACTTGGTAGTGAAAGGGGCGGTGGACTGTGCTTTACTTTATCCGGGTACGTTCTCATTGTTCTCTTTGTGAATAAGAAACCCGCAGAATGACCCTCTGCCCTACATTTGGATCATTGTTTGGCTTCCTACCGGTGCAATGTTGAACGTCTGTACTAGCCTATGTTTTCTCCTTTCTTATTTCTGCTGGACAACGTATTATTGTTCCTGGTACATCCCCTGTTATCAGATCCCCTCGACTCTCCTTTATACACGTTTCGTTGAATGTCGGTTGTTTGATGTTCACCGGGCCGCAAGCGGACTCAAGCCAGTGTTCCCCCGACCAACTCTGCTAAGTCGGGGTCGGGGTGAGGAGTCCAAGTTTGGCCAACATTTAAACTTTCATGCGCTATTAGAATTTGTGAAACAGGAAAGGGAGTGCTCTTCCTGCTCGCCTCCCCCCCCCCCCCCCCCCCCCCCCCCTCCCCCGCCAGGCTCTGTCTACCCGAGAAGCTTCCCCTTGCCTCTTCTGCCCTCCGGCCATGTCTGTGTTGACACAAAGATAAGTGGTCCTCAATGAGGTAATGTCTAATTGCACAGTACAGACGGACTGTCTGCTGAAAACATTAGAATAATTCACACAATGTTACCATCCTAACCATCATGAACCCGGTCACTCCTCTGACTCATCCCCCCATCCAGCCCGTCATCACCGCTCATCCTCGTTCTTTTCCCTCTGAAGTAGTTCCCGCCGGTTCCCTTTGTTCTCTGAAGACCTGGGGTACCGGGCCGACTCGGCACCACTCACTTCCTTCTCCTGGGGGCTCAGGGAACGGCTTGCCTCAGCCCATTGCTGTCGTTAAATTCTTCTGACAACGAGAACCCCAAGGACTTAGCCATAGTCTTGTAGTAGTAGTGGTAGTGGTGTTCGCACCACAGCTGTAGAAACAACCACCGCTGCTTTCTGAACGCACCACTCGAGGTTTCGCTCCTGCCTTCTTTGTTTTTGCTTTTCAATTAGCCGCACGGGGAGGCCCAGATGTCTGTGTCTGCGACTGTGCATGCAAGCCTCAGTGACTCTAGTGCACTGACAGTACCTGTGTGTGTGTGTGTGTGTGTGTGTGTGTGTGTGTGTGTGTGTGTGTGTGTGTGTGTGTGTGTGTGTGTGTGTGTGTGTGTGTGTGTGTGTGTGTGTGTGTGTGTGTGTGGAGAAACACATGTGCTTCAGCCCAAGTGGTTTCCACAAGGTTATGCAACCAAGAGCTGAAGCCTGGTAAACGTTTCTGTCATTAAGTGAACAATAAAGTGCACATATACTGCCTGCAGTTTACTATTAGTGAGTGTTTTTACCAGGAGTGGTTTATGCAACCTTATAATTAACACCAGAAACAAAAGCTATATGTTGCAACAACCTCAGGTTACGATGGGTGAAGTAATTCATAATGTACCTCATTAAATTGCAGTTTGGGAGATCCGCCAGTTGTTGCTTTATTTGAACAGCATTTTGTGTCTTTTCTCTTCCAGTGTGAGCGTGTTGATCGGGGCTCCCAAGGCCAACACCAGCCAGCCAAACATCACAGAGGGAGGATCGGTCTTCTACTGCCCCTGGGGACTCGGCCAATCAGAGTGCCATGACATCGAGTTTGATGCTGAAGGTAAGAGTTGGAGTCTGTGCTCGCTAGGCAACGTTGGAAACTTGCAGAGATGATTTTATATGTTCTCTGGAAAGGGATCCTGACATTTGTAGGTCATTTGCGGGTGTGGCCGTCCAAACATCCAGGCCTGGGTACTAGTGTAATGTTGTTCCTTGGTAGTTAAGTAGATAATAATTGGCGTCATTTAGCATTAGCTAGCCTCATTTATCTATTGCTGAGAGTTCTATCTGCTTGAATGATTACTGAGCACTGAAGCAGTTCAGTGTATGTACTGTTGAGTTCTGCTCCTCTGTGGAGTTCTGCTCCTCTGTGGAGTTCTGCTCCCTTGTGGAGTTCTGCTCCTCTGTCGAGTTCTGCTCCTCTGTTGAGTTCTGCCTCTCCTCTCCTCCTCCTCCTCCTCTCCCCCTCCCCTTCCCGGCCAGCCGCTGCGTATCAGACGTCAGCACTGAGCTCTGCTGAGTTGCCGCTAGCAGTGGAAACTGGAGTGTCTTTCCTGTTCCTTTGTTGCTTTGTTTGGGAAGGAAAGAACATAATGAAGTGTTGAGGGCATGAACACAAAACACAAAGGTTATTCCTTCCCTCTTCTTCCACTGGGTTTGTGTTGCTGCGCCCTTTGGGGCTTTAGAGAGATAAGAAAACTAGCAAACACGCGTCTCCGAAAACAAAGCAGTGTCTTGTTCGGGTGGTGAAGGCGTCAGCTCAGTCCCCATCAGATAGATCACCTGTGGAGGGAATTAGGAAGTGGGTGAAATGCTCTAATGGACGGCTCCCATTGTGCGGCCTGTCGAGAGCAGCCCTGGTTTAATGGAGTATGGAGATAAGGCAGGGGGGCGTTGACTTGCTCGATGGAAGCAATAGCGTAGCATAGGTCTTGCATTAAGCAGGATTGAGTGTGTGTTAACCTGTGTGTGTGTGTGTGTCCAGCTACACTTTCCTGTTAACAAGAGGGACTTCCTAACAGGAAAGTGTCAAACCCCCTTCCTGGTTTGATTAACTGTCCATTATGCGACTGAGCGAGAGACATTCCACTGACCCTCTGAGAAGCCCGTGTTTAACTACCACTCTCTGCAACGGCAACCATCCAGCGCTCCTCGCCTGCCGACCGCTCGCTGGCCGCTCATGCTCAAATACTGCTGCGCTCATTTTGCAGAAGAAGGAAAAATGTGCATCACATCCGCTGGCCGCCCGGCGCCCGCCGCCCGGCGTCGAGGTGGTGTTGGAGCGGAGGTCGCGCTCCGGCTGCAGGGGGTCAGGGTGAGGGATGGGCCCCGCCGGCCGGTCCAGAGTAGGGGCCCTTCTTCCTTCTCATGACGCTTTGAAAGCGCACATCTGTGAGGAAGAGCCAGTTCAGCCATCTGATCTCAATAGCACATACACGCACACGCACACACACACATAATCGCATATAGAAACACACACACACACACACGCACACACAAATATGATGAACATGCTCGGACTGTGAGCGCATATACATGCCGATTTGGTGGTGTAAACGCCTGTGATATGTATGGGCGTCTCGGGTGTTGTAGGGCACCGCTGGCCGTACGTCTTCTAGTCCACGGACTTCATTAAAAACCCATGAACGGCCATGTTGATATTGAGCAGGTAATGGGATAGTGGACAATAAGCGGTTACATTAGGCCATGATGTCAGTGCCTTCATATCTTGAGCGACCGCAGGGGATCTAATCCGAGCGGGACTTGGGTCACTGGGCCAGGGTGGACGGTGATACGGATCAATCCCATTAGCGAGCGATGCAGGGTCTCCCGCTCTCTCCTCCATCAAAGAGAGTGGGGGAGGGCTGACCCCCAGACCACCGAGCCTCTTAATTAGCTTGACTAATTGGGTCAGACCAGCCAGAGGGCCCACTCCCATCCACTTCCTCCTCCATCCAGATAAGAGCCGGCCCCGTGGACGTAGGGGAGGAAGGGGGGGGGGGGGGGGGGGCATTCGGGGACGTTGTGGTATGGAGGGGGATATGGAATCCCCCCCCCCCCCGTTGGTCATCATAGTCCCCCTCCTCCTGTTCCTCCTCACTCATCACAACAGGGCAAGCTGCTGAGATAAGTGAATTCAACCATTTGTCTTTTACCCGATGGACACCGAAATACACAGACACACACACACACACACACACACACACACACACACACACACACACACACACACACACACACACACACACACACACACACACACACACACACACACACACACACACCCTATTTCAGTGGCCAGCCACTAATGGCTGGTCTCTTGCACAGGGTTCAAAGGGGAAAAGTTTACACACACACACACACACACACAAATACACACATACAGCCCCCCCCCCACTCCCCCCATGTGATGCATCGGTATCCCATCCCATCATGCGCTAACCAGCTTCCCGGCAGTCAGCCGCAGATAGTGTGCTATTGTTGACTCTGACCTCTCAGTTGAGTATCGCCGACGCTGAGCAGTGGGCCGTAGGTGATGTCATCGGTCCAAACATCGACTGGGTGTCGTTGCCGGGGACAACGTCATCGTCCTCATCAGTGTAGTCCTTGTGCGGTACGGAGAACCCCCAAACATGTTCATGCTCGTCTCCAACACAGGGCAGGAACCCAGCGCCTGACATGGTTCTTACTGTAAATCTCAGCCACACACACACACACACATATTTCCTGTACATTCCACGGCCAGATGTGAGGGAACTGTTGGATGATATCAGCTTTCGCAATATGAATTAAAGGTTGCTGCTGCTTGCTGCGTGGCTGCTGGCGCTGCTAGGGCCCGGTTGTCTAGGCGACGCGGCCCAAACACACAGCGGTCCTGGTTGGCTCCGTCGGGTTCCCTGGTAGCGATTCACTCCTCCTATCCAAACAAGGGCCCCTGAGTTATGAAAATATAAAGGAAGGTATGCTGCAGTAACGAAGGGCTGCGGAGCTATCGGAGATTAGTTAAAGTAACACGATTCTCGGGAGCCACTTTCATGCCGAGGTCATGTTATGGCTGGTACGGCCCCACCGTACTATTTATCCTCCGACCGGCCGCCTTTGAATTCATACCGTCCAATTAAAGTTGGCTTCTGTTGGCTTGTGAACACGCTGTGTTGATAGGATGGCCGGCTAGCCGTAGCGGTGGTGGAAGGCAGACGGCGTGATGTGAGGCTGAGAGTGCTGCACTGTGGATGAGTGTAGAAACATAGGGACAGTTGGCAGACGACCATTTGTGTTAAAATACAGCATTTGTGTATTTGTGTTAATGGTCAGCCTGTCTTCCCTTTTACCCGATTCAGAGGCGCACACAAGGGGGAATTAGAAACAAAGAGTCTGAGCCACCAAGAGAAAACGTGTGTGTGTTCTGAAATGATGAGTGTGAGGTTGCTGGGAGAAAACTGGGCCAGGGTTGGCTGTTTTCCTTGGACCGCCGCCCCGTTCTCTGGTTCCAACAAAACGCGCAGCGCAAGCCGTCAGCCCTCAGCCCCGACTCCGGAGTCCCTCAGCAGAGAGGGGAGACCACTGAGGGGAAGGGATCAGGAGAGATCACAGCCTTGGAAGGCACATGATCTCCACATACTCACCCGCCCTACTCTCCCCCCCCCCCCCCCCCCCTACTCCCTGATGAACCCCGCCCACCGACACAGACCGTGTTCTGCTCTCTTGCAACACTCGCCATGGTTGTGTGGGTGTGCGGTTGTGAATTGACACACACATTGGGAAATGAGTGGGAGAAGTGAAAATGTTGAGGTCACCAACAGCTTCCTCGGCGTTAGCTCCGTCTCTCATAAACAAACCGTCCAGGGTCTACGGCGTTCTCCTCCACTCGGGCCTGGATCATGTTCGGTGCTTGGCTTCGATTTCAGGCGCAGAGAGACGGCGCGCTCTAGTGAAGCGCTGTCTTCTCAGGCCATCTGTTACCTGAACTCCTGCCATCCCAGAGTGGAAGCAGGGAGCGATCAGGCTTACTGATGGCCAGGTGGCCGAACAGAATCAGAGGTCAACAGGGGTCAGGCCAGTCCCGAACCAAACCCTGCGGATAATACCCCAATGTAGCGGGGGAACTGCAGTCGAGAGGCCCAGAGCAGCAGCCTCCCCTTGACCGTTTCTAGTACAAAATCCCCTTTGAGCAGAACGCAGGCTGAATGCATTTTCCATTCAAGTTCCATTTGTTGCTGTGTTCTGTCAAAACGTGTTCTCATCGCTGTGCTCCCCCTCTCTCCTGCTCCTAGGGGATCGCACCGTCCTCATCAATGACACAGACCATAAGGCGGAGGTCAAGTCCCACCAGTGGTTCGGCGCCACCGTGCGTTCCCACGGAGACACCATTCTGGTAAGTTGACTCCGCTCCCGGGGGGAGGGGAATAGGGGATGATGGGCAAGGGGGCGGGGGGGGGGTTGCTGTGTTTTTAAAAACTTTTCGGGAGGAGGTATTCCCTGCACTGGCGTTGCCAACAACTGATACTGGTTCTGAATGCTGGCGAGTCCCACTCGGGTCGGGTCAGGGCTGAGTCACGTACCCCCTCGGTTCCTCCAGGGTGTGTCCTCTGAAGGAGTTGCTCTTTTCTACTTCCCCAAAACGCACAGCGCGCCCGGTTCAGCCGATGACCTCAGTGATGAGTGTTGTTGTTCCTCCGTTGGTATGGGGAGGCGTTGTCAGGGTCGTGACCCGGGTTGAGTTACCGGAGTCCGGCTCCAGGGGCACCCCTGACCTCCGACCCCCGGGGGCTCCTCCCCAGTGACGGTCTGGGGGAGACTATTTTCAATGAGAGGAAAAAAACATCTTCCATCTGACCTCATTCTCTCTCCCCCCCCCCCACAGGCCTGCGCCCCACTCTACTCCTGGAGAACCAAGAAGGACGTCCCCCAGTCCGACGTGACCGGGACCTGCTACCTCTCGGCCCAGAACTTTACTAAGTTCGCTGAATACGCGCCGTGTCGCACAGGTATAATAAATATAATAATGATTATTCAATTAATTTGGCTACGTTATTTTCATCTCTATGCCCCCCCACCCCCCCCCCTCTACCCCACCGTTTAACACGACAGCTGGGCCCCCCTGCTGAGAGTTGAGGGTTTCAGGCTGGGGGAGTCAAGTTCTGGACACACAGGGAGAGAGAGAGAGAGGATCTTTGGTGGACAGTGGGCCGACAACCTCCAGAGATCTCTGGTGGACAGTGGGCCGACAACCTCCAGAGATCTCTGGTGGACAGTGGGCCGACAACCTCCAGAGATCTCTGGTGGACAGTGGGCCGACAACTGTGGAACCTCCCCCCCCCTCCCCTCCTCCACCTCCCTTCTCGGGGACAGCGGACAAATTGAGTTTATTATCAAAAACAATGAGATGGGAGCGGCTGTTGTATAATTAGATGGGTGAGGACACTTGGTTAAGAGCTGTCGTGCCTAAATATGTCAAAACGGTGTCGGGTAAACCCTGCATCGCAGTTCACACCTCCTCCTCAAATGTCCAGTGAGTTTGTGTCTTAAATCCGAAGACATCTGAAACCGTGAAGAAACACCCTTTAAAGTAAAACTGTGTGTGTGTGTGTGTGTGTGTGTGTGTGTGTGTGTGTGTGTGTGTGTGTGTGTGTGTGTGTGTGTGTGTGTGTGTGTGTGTGTGTGTGTGTGTGTGTGTGTGTGTGTGTGTGTGTGTGTGTGTGTGCAGAGGTGACGGGTCATAGTGGTCAGGGCTACTGCCAGGGCGGGTTCAGTGCAGACTTCACTCAGGTAAGCCCCAGCGCTCCATGGTCTACTGAAATACTATTAGGTGGTTGTGTTTTAATGCGTTAATCCCCCAAATGTTCTCTTCCTTAGGATGGCAAAGTAGTGCTAGGAGGACCGGGGAGTTACTTCTGGCAAGGTACGTGCCACAAAACACCTGCTCTGTGGAAGCATCTGGCCTGATAAAGAGGATCAGGGCGTGAACCTCACAATGCAACTTGGGATGTTTTCTTTGTGATACTACGCCATTTTGACTCGAGAGTATTGTAGTCGAGTAAACATTAATATACCATAACCTAGGCCAGTGTTGATGCTGTTTTTTATAACGTCAAGCATGAAAAACGCTGTGGCAGTTTCTAACACATCAAGGTCTTCCCATGATGACCAATAATTTCACCATGGATTTAATTAACAATGACAAAAAACGACACTACCTACAGGGTAACGACCATTCAAATGTTACTCTGCTTCCAAAAGGATGCAGAGTGCTGTGACATTACATCGTACAAGCCCTATGCACTGTCAGTTCACCGGTCGGTTTGTGTTTGTCTGGTGTGACCTCAGGCCAGGTGATCTCGGCAGACAAGGACAAGATCATCGAGACGTACTACCCAGGCTACTTCATGCAGTCTGTGGTCGGTCAGCTGGAGACCAAACAGACGGCCATCAAACATGATGATAACTACCAGGGTAAGACCAAACCCTTCCTCTCCACAGGGGGCTTTCTGCTCTTCAATTTGTGTCAATCATACCACTGATTCTACGCATTTGGTGTGTGTGTGTGTGAGATATTTTTAACGTTTTCTATAGATAATTTATGCATATGTCTTCTCATTTTTAAATGGGGATGATATCATTATAATGAGCTTGCTGTGCAGGCCTGAGCTCATGCATGCCCTCTTGTGCTGTCCACAGGTTACTCTATCGCCGTGGGGGATTTCAGCGGTGATAAGCTGGACGGTGAGTCGTAGACCAGCCTCTCAGGCTCTCATGGAGAAAGCAAAGCTCCAGCTTGTATGATTACACTGCATTACATTAGTCGTCTAGTCATGGAGCAGGAACGTTCATCCAGTGACTTACCTGTCAGATGGGGGAACAAGTGGTAGTGCAAACTGCTGGAGTAGATAGATAGCAAAGGGCTTTCTTACGCAACAACAATGTCTACATTTCTGCACTATACTATTTCTATAAAGATAGAGTGATGAGTTTTTAAACGATTTAAACATAAATAGTTAAAAAATGTCCCATATCCCACACAAAGTTGTGTAGATGGATAGATAGATAGGTAAACAAACATTAAGTATATATAATGTGTATTCTTACTTCCCTGATAAGACCATGACTGAATAGTTAATAATTCGCTCTCTTACAGATTTCGTTGCCGGAGTTCCTAAAGCGTCCATTCTTCGCGGAGTGGTAAGAAACATCCACACTCGCATTTTGTGGACTTAAGTCACCTGAAGACACATCCTAGTATCAATTCATGTTCAGAAGCTGTTGGACTTCACTTTCATGTTTCTGCTCCCAAATAGGTTTCCATTTTCAATGGCACCAACCTGAAATCCATGGTGGAGTTCAAAGGTGAACAGGCAAGTGACGTCCTACTTTATGAAGAAACGTGTTAAAAAGCAAAGCCAAATCAACTGCGTCTGGAAGCTGAACACAGAGCCCTTTTGTGTTTTCATAGCGCTGTTACACGCAACAGATCCTTATTCGTTGAATCAGCGTAAAAGCAAAAATAATTTCCCTTTTAAAAAAATGTTGAATAGTTTACAGGCTCGCGGTTCCTCTTGTAAATCTCAATTATTCAGGGAAAGTGCAGCGGCAATTTGTGCAAATGACTCTGGGAACAGAGAGAGGGCTGGCCAAGGCTTTAACCCACGCTGATTGGCTCAGCTGAATAAATACCATCAGGAGAGCGCTTGGTTCCTGGAGTCTGGATAATCACTCTGCCTCTACCTCTCCTTCACCATAGACCCTCTTAACATGTTGACTCTCCTCACAGGTTGACTCCCCTGCCATGTTGATTCTCTTAACATGTTGACTATCCTTCAACTTCACAAAAAAAGCCCCCATTTCTAGCCGGCTGTATTAGAGGCTGCCTTTATGACTGTTGAACTTCTCACTTCGTTAAAAGCGTGAATCGCACGTACTAAAGAGCAAAGTGTTTTTATGATCGCGTGATGACTGTGTATAGTTAAAGAAGCATGGCGTGGAATAAGATGATGGCTTTAGATTATAGGCTCACTGCTCTCTGTTCAACACCCATCAGTAACCCTGCTCTTTCAACAGATGGGTTCCTATTTTGGCTACTCGTTGGCCACGACCGACATCAACAGCGACGGGTAAGAAGGAGACGCGTTCTGACTTACCCCTCCCTGTTCCTCTACTCTAACCCTCCTCCTCTCTGTCGCCTCTCTCCTAGTCTCTCTCTCTCTCTGTCTCCTCTCTCTCTCTCTCTCTCTCTCTCTCTCTCTCTCTCTCTCTCTCGTCTCTCTGTCTCTGTCTCTGTCTCTGTCTCTGTCTCTGTCTGTCTCTCGTCTCTCGTCTCTCGTGTCTCGTGTCTCGTGTCTCTCTCTCTGTCTCTCCCCTCGCTCTCCCCTCTGTATGTTAATCAGCTGGGCGTTAGCTCTGTGAAGAGGTTCCCCCCCGAGTGCGGGGTTCGTGTGGGGAACCACACGATAACGCGTGCGTGGAGGCGCCGGGGTGTCTGAGCGTACAGCGTGCTGACCCCCCCTGTGTCCCCCAGGCTGACGGACTTGCTGGTGGGGGCCCCCATGTTCATGCTGCGGGGGTCTGACGGGCGGCTGGAGGAGGTGGGCCGGGTGTACGTCTACCTGCAGCGCGGGCCCCTGGACCTGGAGCTCAGCGAGCCCCACCTGACCGGCGTGGACGCATACGGCCGCTTCGGGAACACCATTGCGCCGCTGGGTGACCTGAACCAGGACGGCTTCAATGGTGGGTGGCTGGTTCTCGTGCTGCGTTCAAGACAAGTCGGGAGAGAAATTAATTTAACTGTTTTTAGATTACAGGTCGGAGATTCGGTTATCTTATTCTTTTAACACATCGTTTGATGTGTAATTATCCAGTATGTGTATAAAAATCGTCTATTTTACAGATTCAATTAACTAGCCAGTGTTCATCTCCTTTCTTTTCCATATTTTTTCCAAAAGTATCATAAATTGCAGCGGTATACATTTTTGGTATTCAGCATTGAGCCACAATATGGCAATCTTCCATCAAGCATTAATGAACCCCCTTCCAACCCATTTGATTTAATTTTGAGCGGGAACACAATTTTGTCGGAAGTCAGAATCGCAGAGTTGAAACTCCCAGCTTCCGAATTGTTTTGAACATGACATGAAGAGGATGCCCTGAATTGTCTTTTAGCCGCATTGGGTTTCGGTAGCTAACCCCTAACCTTTGCTCCTTGGTCGTCTGTGCCCCAGACGTGGCGGTCAGCAGTCCGTTCGGCGGCGAGGGGCTGCAGGGCCTGGTCTACATCTACAACGGCCACGCGGGCGGCCTAGGGAGCAAGCCCTCCCAGGTGATCACCGGCCAGTGGGCGGCCCGGGTCATCCCCGCCAGCTTTGGCTTCGCCATGCGAGGAGCCAAGGACCTGGACATGAACGGGTACCCGGGTGAGAAGGAGGAAGAGGAGTGGACCCAGTCACGATCTATTGGTACTGCTCTGGTTATTTAAACCCTCTCTCTCTCTCTCTCTCGCCGGGCTAGATCTGATCGTCGGGGCCTTCGGCGTGGACAGGGCGCTTCTCTACAGGTACGGCTCCGTTGCAGCGGACTACATTACCCAGCATGCTCATGGTTCTGTGTAATGTTTTGTCACTGTGGACATTGGACTGATTGTGCTGCTGGTTGTTTTTCTCTGTTTTTGTGTCTGTGTCAACCGACAGGTCTCGCCCAATCGTCAACGCCATCGCCACCATGGCCATTTCCCCAAATATGATCAACCCTGAGGAGAAGAACTGCCCGGTCACCAACGACAACATCACCATACTAGTTTCCTGGTAAACGTTCAACAAATCAGATTCCTTCAAGACGCTTCGTCATACACTATTGTGTAATGATGTGTGTGTGTCTGTGTGTGTGTGTGTGTGTGTGTGTGTGTGTGTGTGTGTGTGTGTGTGTGTGTGTGTGTGTGTGTGTGTGTGTGTGTGTGTGTGTGTGTGTGTGTGTGTGTGTGTGTGTGTGTGTGTGTGTGTGGAAACTCTGATAAGGACTAGCGCAACTGTCAACATCCCACCCTGTGTTACGCGTTGTCCTTCCTGCTGACCTTCTGATCCATGCGTCACAGCGGCCTGTCAC
The DNA here is from genome assembly GCF_026213295.1 of Gadus chalcogrammus. Lineage (NCBI taxonomy): Eukaryota > Metazoa > Chordata > Actinopteri > Gadiformes > Gadidae > Gadus > Gadus chalcogrammus. The sequence goes on along the minus strand of NC_079412.1, from coordinate 9,978,526 downwards.
CTCTCACCTTCTATAGGAGCAGTGATAACTCTGTGAACCATACTTCTGTCAAAACATCTCTTCAGCTTTCTATTGGATTGTGTGAGATTTCGCCAATGCGCATGGTTTTATATTCCCAGCAGCCGGGAGAGGAAACAGATTGGAGGGGTGGGGCTAAGGGTGGGGGCCGCCTGCTGCTCAACCCGGTTGACATGCTGTGTGTGTGTGTGTGTGTGTGTGTGTACGCGCACTCCCCCGATCCATGAAGGAAACTCTTGTATACACATGTGTTTTGATTAGGCCGTGTTGCCTGGCGATGGACTGGGGAGTTGTTGGTGGGGTTTTTTCAAAGGGGGAGCCTGTAGTCTCTCCGCTGTGGGGCTTTTGAATGAGATATTGTTTGGTGGTGGAGAACAGCTGGGACGCATCAGGACGCAGGGACACTTTACAGAGAAAAGAATGAACATAACACACAAACCGTGTACACACACTCGCTCGCACTCGCACATGAACAGACCCACGGACTTTAGAGCAAAGGCATGTAGCTGTTGCGTTCTCTCTCTCTCTTTCTCGGGCTCCACACTCTCTTTTACTCTTGAACTCTGTGTCCCGCTCGCTCTTTTATGTATCTCTCTTTCTCTTTCTCAGTCTCTTTCTCGTTTTCTTTCTGTGTTGACTTCCATTTTCATCTACCCCTTTCCTTGCTCTGTAGGTAAGGGGTGTGTGTGTGTGTGTGTGTGTGTGTGTGTGTGTGTGTGTGTGTGTGTGTGTGTGTGTGTGTGTGTGTGTGTGTGTGTGTGTGTGTGTGTGTGTGTGTGTGTGTGTGTGTGTGTGTGTGTGTGTGTGTGTTGGGGGGGGGGGGGGCGTGGGACAGCGGTCCCCCACCGTGTGCATGATGTCATGGGAAGAAAGGCCGAGGGCTCACATGGCAGGCGTCCAGCGGTCAGCGGCGAAACACGAGAAGCCGGCCGATTTCACCCTACTTTCCGGATCATTCCATCACACGGGGGTCGTAGTGGTGGTGGTGGTGGTGGTGGTGGTGGTGGTGGTGGGGCCTGTCTGTGTGTGTGTGTGTGTGTCTCTCTCTCGCTCAGCGAGAGAGACACACACACACACACACAGACAGTCTCCGTCGGCCCAGATTGGAGAGAGGTTAGGGGTGTCAGCGGGGACTAAGTACTGTCCGTTATCCACACTCTACTCCTCTACTTGGTCCACATGGACACGAGCGGTTGGAGGGCGGCTACAGACGCGTGTTGAATGCTATGTTCAACACTCGTGTACATTTAAACAGTTTCAAACAAAGTTGACGGCGAGAGCGAGCGGGGATCAGGGCGGCTTCTGAGGACTGGGGGTCCCAGGAGCGCTCTTGTTTGACTCACCCTGTCTCCCTTCCTTCTGTTCATACAGTGTCAACCTCAGTTTCTGCATCGCGGCGGATGGGAAGCACCTGCCAGAAACACTAGGTGAGACAATCCTCCCCACATCTGCTCCCTATAACACACAGAGAATCCATTCCTCGTGTCACACAATAATGTAGAGATGTTAGGTCTTGTTTGGCTAAGTGCCGTCAGTGTAAGGTTAAGAGAATGTATAGTAGCGAGCCTTGAGGGCTGTGCTCTGTGGTCTATTCATAACCCTTAGTATCCCGTATTGTTCATTCATAATCCCCCTTGGCTCCCCCGGTCACTCACCCCTTAATGACCCTGTGCTCCGGTGAACAAGAATACTCTGTCGTCCCCGCATTACGTAGCGGCCACATTGACCTCATTGTGCGTGAGCCTGAGTGGTTCTGATGAATCTTTTTAAAAACCTGTCATTAGGTGACGATAGGACATTCATCATGCTGTGTGTGTGTGTGTGTGTGTGTGTGTGTGTTGCAGACTTCCAGGTGGAGTTGCAGCTGGACAGCCAGAAGCACCAGCAGAAGGGCGGGGTGCGGCGGGCTCTGTTCCTGGACTCCCACCAGGCCTCGCTGCTGAGGAGCTTGAGGATGAGGCGCGGAGAGCGCTCCTGCCACGACGCCAAGATCTACCTGCGGGTGCGTCGCATGAACGTCACGTCCTCGACGGAAAATATCCGCCCTTTTTTTTTTCTTCCTCAAAGCTTGACCGCAGTGCCTAATGTGTCTGGTGCTGTTGTGTCCGGTGCAGGACGAGAAGGAGTTCAGAGACAAGCTGTCCTCCATCTACGTGGCGATGAACTTCAGCCTGGACCCCGACGCCGCGGCCGACGCCCACGGCCTACGACCCGTCCTCAACTACCAGGCGGCCAGCCTCATCGTGCGGAAGGTACGCAGCCCTACCACACCTTCTTCTTTAAGCCATCCCCAGGGCTAGAACGCCAACGGCGGTGGGCGTTATATGAGTGTGCTGCTGCAGCTGTCCAGCTTTGGCCACGTGGCGCTGTAAAGCGTGTAGCAATCTCCCCTTGCAGGCCTCATCGTAGTATGTGTTCCCTTACCGTACATGTGCACAGGCTCAACAGTTAAGGAACACTCCACTGCCCAGACCCGGCCTTCACGTACGCTCAGACAGTCCCCCTCCCCACTCTTGCTGAGGGACTGGGGCCACACTTCTTTATTGCCCCCCCCCCGCCCATCTTAAACGGCCCCACTGGGAAGCAGCCTAAAGTCTGGAGGGCCTGGAAATCACGTTGAAACTAAAGTGTTCGTTGCTAGTGAACATTATGTTTCACTCCCCCTAGCACTCCTTCCCTTCTGGCTATGTAATGGTGCATTGGTGGAGTCCTTCAGATATTTGTGTGTGTATATATATAATAAATATCTCTAATATGTCTGGGTTGGGTCGGCACTGCTGAGGCTGTTTACCCATCTGGCTGAGACTTGATCTGGCCCCTGCCAGAACCCTCCCCCCCCGAGGTGGGCGGGCGGGGTTGCTCTCAGCTGTGGAGTTCAGCGCTCACGATGTGCGAGCCCCAGCAGTTCACGCCATCTTTGGGAAAGGCATCGAGCACAGTGCTCACCCCAGTTCCCTCTCTTTCCGTGTCTGTGTCTCGCCCCCTGTTGGATCAGGACTGACGCCTGTCGCCGGCCGTGCTCCGTCAGATCAGCCTCCTTCAGATGTGGTGTTTTGCTGCAGTAGTGCAGCTGTGCAACCAACGCCTCAATCTGAACCCTTAACCAACCGAACCCTTAACCAACCGAACCCTTAACCAACCGAACCCCACACACTAGTTCTCCTGAGTTCCAAAATGGCTTGGGCAGTGGGAACCCCGGTGTATGTACAAGGGTAAAGGGGGTTGTAGTGCTGGCAACATGCAGTAGGTCTTGAGGCTGGCCTTAGAGCTGCTGTGTGTGTGTGTGTGTGTGTGTGTGTGTGTGTGTGTGTGTGTGTGTGTGTGTGTGTGTGTGTGTGTGCGTGCTGCGCCAAAGCCCTGGCCTCGATCAGAAGCACCATGCCCCCCCCCCCTCCCTCAAGGCTTTGGAAGCGTGCTGCAGACCTCCTAGCGCAAATGTTTTTCCCAGTCGGCCAACTTTCCCCCTCACACCCCTGAAGGGTTCGAGGCAGTACGAAGGAGAAGCGGTGGGGCGTGTGTGTGATGCGGCGCAGCCTCGCCTCTCCTCTCCCTCCGCAGGCTAATGCGCGCCACATGTGCCCCCCCCCCCCCCCCCCCCCCACTCCATCCCCTCTGCGTGATGACGGACCTATTAAGTGCCCCGCCTGGGTCCCTCTGTCGACGTCGCCCAGCTGATGAACAAAGACACACATTTAGGCAGAGAGGCTGGAGTGCTTCCAGCTGTGGTCGCGGGGTTCGGGCCGCGGAGGAAGAGGCCGGCGGCCACGGGTTGCTCTTGAATGCCCCCCCTTGTTGCAGCGCCGGGTACACCCGAAGCACACATGCGTGCAGCTTCTTGATTGCACGATCATAAAATAAACAGAACACGGTGTGTCCTGCATCTCCGCCCCCTTCCCCCCCCCCCCGCCCCCACCACCACCCTGCATCACAAGCTGTCCGTCATTTCTCTCAGCCGCTGTTGATGTCATTCAAGGCCGCTGAACCTCGTCCGCTGAGCCCCAGAAAGTGATAGAGAGAGAGATGGAGAGAGAGAGAGAGAGAGAGAGAGAGAGAGTGCGCACGGGGCAGAGTTAGCTTGGTGGTTACCATGGTGTCCATAATTAGAGCCCGCCTTGATGTCGTAATGACAGGGGAGGCGCCCGGCCCTCTCTAATCCTCCTCCATCTTTCTATTTATTATCACCGGCTCGTCACCGGCAGCATGGGGACACAGTGCTGCCATCCCAGCAGGGAGCAATTTGATCCCCAAGATCCCCCGAGTTTCGGCGGGTGCTCCGCCATACGTTCCGCGCGTGCGTGCGTGTGTGTGTGAGTGCGTGTGTGTGTGTGTGTGTGTGTCTAGCAGAGCCTCTTCTTCATGTCACCATCATTCAACTTGTTAGCTGGGCTATGTTTAAATGAACCCCATCTCCGGCCCCCCCCCTGACCCCCACCTGCAACACCCCAGCCCCGCCCCCATGGTACCCCCCCAACCCCCCCTATATTCTGAATCAGCGCTCCGGAGCACGTGCGCTGTGACCCTGGGGCTGTGGTCGGCGGGGTGGCGCGGAGAGCCGCTGCGGTCCGCCACGCTGCTGTGATGTGGGGGCGGCGGCTCTCTGGGCCCCAGGCCCCGCCCCCCTGTGGTCGCCCCCACACACACCCAGCGTCTCTGGCACGGCCGCTCACCATCTCCTTCTCTCTCTCTCTCTCTCTCTCTCTCTCTCTCTCTCTCTCTCTCTCTCTCTCTCTCTCTCTCTCTCTCTCTCTCTCTCTCTCTCTCAGTGCACGTGTCGCGTGCAGATGTTTGTGTTTGTGAGTTAGGGAAGCATCCCGGGGGAGACACTCGGGCCCCCGCTCGTTTCCTTCCTGAGGAGTTCACGGCGTCTCTCACCGTGGAGACACCTGGACGCATAACGAAGGCTGCAGTCCTGTGATTGTGCGTCAGCGACCGGTCTATTTGTGTTGTGGAATGTATTTAGTCATTCTGCCACATGTCTCATCCTGCTCCAGCCAACTCTGCTAGACTGGCTGATGATAAATATCCTAATAGTACATCGGTGAATGTGTACTACATGTTCAGTGTTTAGATTTAGGGGCCTCCAGCGTAACAGACTGGGTGGAAATGGAATATAATATTCAGAAATAGTATTTTCAATCAGTGTATTATTGCAATTGTAAAATGGCTTTGGAATGGGTTTTTAATTACCATCATAATCGCTATATCCCTTTTAAGCTAGGATCTACAGTTTTACAGACTAATTAACTTAATACAATAAGTTAATACAATTATTTAATCCATCAAGGAACCTCATCGCTTTCCACTTGACTACCTCGTCCCGTAGATGATGACATCGTTTTGGAGGTACAGGCCACCGTGGCTTCTCGTGCGTCGTTGGAAAGGGAGTGAGTGGGGTATTCAGTCAGCAACCTCACCACTAGATGCCACTGAATCCTCCACACAGCACGTCTAACAGGGAGTCTGCACAGATAAAAGCTACCTACTATAGAGCACCTCTCTGGCCAAAACAGCAATACAGACGTGCCAAAGTGAAGCACCACAACAAGAACCAGGACTACTTTCATATAACCGCCAGCACCTGAATCGCTCCCATGTCGCTCCTCGGAGCCCCCAGTAAAGCGGCCCGTTAAAAGCATTCTGTTTCTCCTCGTGCTCCTTCCAGGCTCAGATTCTGCTGGACTGCGGAGAAGACAACATCTGTGTTCCCGACCTGAAGTTAGCAGTCCAAGGGTGAGCCCCATTAATTTCCTCCTATAATACCATGAATCCGGTGGCATAAGGATCTGAGGAAGTACAGGAGATTCCTGTAGACTATAACACTGAACTCTTCGCCTCCCTTTCTCTTTCCACCATTATGGAACTTGTTGTGGTTGAGAAGTAGAGGCCAGACCTTAATTATTTTCCTTGCATGTTTACTTTTGTGTATCAAGACCGACTGTTAATAGCCACAATGCGCCATTGGCATAACGGGGGAATGCTCGGCTCTGTGTAAACAGGAAGTAGCTTTGATCTACAGGTGCTTTGATTGGCTGATAGAGCATTTGGGAGGGAGGGGGTGCTCCTTGTGGAAAGTATGAGCCTTTTATGCCAACGGCTTTCAGACTCCTTCTGCCTTTCTGAGGCTACTTATGGGATCACGTTGACACACTTTTTGGTCGCAAAAAATGCAATGCAATGTTTTGTTAGCATTTTTCCCAAAAATAACACTGCCCCTGAATACTTCCCCCCCTCCTCTGTCATTAAGATGTCTCCTGTCTCTATTTAACTACCCTCTGTGCCTTCATTTAAATAAACGAAACAAAGCCATGTTTATCCATCACTTATACAATAACCTGCAAGTGGCTGTTAGCGGGCTGCAGCATCATACCAGCCTACACAGCACAAGGCCTCCTTAGAACGTGACAGACTTCTGATGCAGTCAGAATACGGCTCCATTCCCCTGTCTGCTATCACTTATTCCATTAAGGTTTAGGGGGAAGCTGTAGCTCAAGGTGGGCAATGGAATTTCGTTCTGGAATTTCAGTAAAAAACACATTTATCACCCCTCCTTTAGTTTATCTTCCACCCTGATAAAGCCAGCCCCAGAACGCCGGTATGCTTTCATGGTTTTTCCGTGTTTTTTTTTTTTTTTCCTTTATTTCCTCTCCGTACCGTTGGTTTCGGGTGTGTTAGACGGGTGACGCCAGGCTGAAGGGCTGAGCAGGCAGAGGGGAGGCCGTCTGAAGTCAGCCCCACTATCTCTCCTCACTTCATTCTCCTTTTGTAAAGGCAGGCTTTAATGAGAAGCATCTGTGTGAGCCTTTCTTATGGAGGCTCCTCATTGTTCTGGGGAGGAGTTTAGTGAGCTGGAGAAAGGGAGGGACGGGGGAGAGAAAGTAAGGGGGGGGGGGCGGTGTTTTACAACGCTGCTCCGTACTGTACTACGTGTAGAACTTTATTGCTACACCGGAAACGCTGTCAGTGGAGTCCAGGAAGGAGGAGCCTCTCCAGGCTGACTAATGCCTTCTGGGCCGGCGCCCAGTGCAGACAGATGTGTAGCACACACGTCGCTCCTCAGAGATGTGTTTGGTGTTATTCATGACACTATATCAGCACTTTATTGGCCAGGGGATTGGCCAATGACGGCAAATGAAGCATCTCGCTGAATCACTCTGTCATGCCTCACCAATGGAAACTTTCCCTTTGAGATGTTCGATTTTTCAGTTGAATTCTAACCAAAGCAACTCCTAACCGTGTGTGTGTGTGTGTGTGTGTGTGTGTGTGTGTGTGTGTGTGTGTGTGTGTGTGTGTGTGTGTGTGTGTGTGTGCCCCTTCCTGATCCCCAGGGACAGGAAGGAAGTCTACCTCGGCGATGACAACTCGCTGACCTTGATGTTCAACGCCCGCAATGAGGGCGAGGGGGGGGCGTACGAGGCGGAGCTCTACGTGGTGCTGCCCCCCGAGGCCGACTACAGCGGCATAGCCCGCAACAACGAGGTGAGCCAGGCCGCGCACACACACACACACACACACACACACACACACACACACACACACACACACACACACACACACACACACACACACACACACACACACACACACACACACACACACACACACCAGGACACACACACCAAGAGAAAATAATCGAATGAAGACTGGATATCAACTTGAAGCTGAAGTCGTATTATTTAAACAGTTGAGACACATTCTTGACTCCGCTGTGAATCCCATTTAGCACAGGATGCAGTTCAGGGGTTTTCTCTTCTTCTTCCTCTTCCCCGCCTCCTCTCGGTGCACTCACACCGTCCTGTGGGGCGGAGGGGGTCGGCGGCGACCGGCGTCCGTTCTGTGAAGCGTGACCAGCCCTCTGTTTTGCTCTCCCTTCCCCAGAGCCTGGCCCAGCTGACCTGCAGCTACGATACGGAGAACCAGACGCGCTACCTCAGCTGTGACCTGGGCAACCCCATGAAGTCCGGCACCAGCGTAAGAACCCTCCGGCAACGCTTCCACCATCTGTCCTCCTGTGTGTGTGTGTGTGTGCGCTCCCCCCCTTGTTTTTTATCATTTGTTTTGTTACTGTCCGAGGGGTGTGATTCTTTGGGAGTCGTAGGTACCTCATCACTTCACCGGGGTTAATATAATGTGATGTAATGTGATACGCTCGGCCTCTTGAGATGTTTGTGTGTGCGGCGAATTAAAAGAAACCAGAGTGTTTTTTCAGGCCTGTGCTTCACAACCTCAGCTTCCTGCAGTGCAGAGGGAGGGAGGATTGTGTGTCGTCTTGTAGAGGGGGCGGGGCTTGTAGTTTGGTAGAGAATAAAGCACACACAGACACACACAGGAGGACAGGAAAGTGGTTATCTTGTGTAGGACAGCGTGGTCACAGGAAGTTTCCGAAAGGCGGTCAGGAAGTGCCCCTCCCCGCTGGTCCGCTGGTCGGGGTCCCCTGCTGGGGAGAGCTCCCCTCCACACAGGCTGTCCCTGCCTGATGGGTCCAGGGAGAGGCAGGCAGGTAGAGGGAGGGGCGGGACACAGGACGGGGCAGACGGCCTTTCAGAGGGAAGCGGTTGGTCCGAGTTTTTAACTGGCTGCTGTCAGCTGCCCGATTGGCTTTCAGTGGAAACAGTGGTAGCTGTTATGTATCTGATTTGGTGACCTTGGAAGGAAGGGCATTGATAGCCAATCAGAGGCCTGTGTTTGGAATGCTGTTAACAATCAGTGGTAAGCAGCCGGTCTGTTGTTAATCAAACATACACAGGTAGAAGCAGGAAGACGTGCGCTTTTTAACAGCGAAAGTTGGAGGACTTTTTAATGAATGTTAAACATAGGGTTTTAATGGGCTTATTTTAAAACCACTTTTCTCCCCATGCTTTCACCCTTCACACGCACGCACGCACCTACGCACGCACGCACGCACACACACACACACACACACACACATACACACACACACATACGCACACACACACACACACACACACATGCACGCACGCACGTGCGCACGCACACACACACACAAACACACACATAGCAGCCAACAACTTTGCACACAGGACTTCTGATAAAAATTAGTCAGCGTGTTTTATGTGCGTGGGTTGGATAGGAAAACAAAATGCATATGAAAGTAGATGGAATGGAGGTAATGGTGATGCCTGGGAGCCTCTCTCAGCCCGGTCTGGGAGCAGCCCGGTGTCTCACAGAGGAACCGAGGGGGCGGGTTCACAGAGCGAATGACCCTGGTGGTCCTGCCAACTAAGCAGGACAGGGGAGGGCCAGGCAGGGAGGGAGAGGAGAGGAATAGAGGCATGGCCTTCTGAGAATGCTTTCTGTCTGGAAGGCATGCACATCAGATGGCAGCGTTCACGTGAACCTCGGCTCACATCCTCTGTTCTTTGCCCCCGATCTGCTTTCCTTTAGTTGTTCTTTATCTCAGTGATGGACACATGGTTCATCTGTGGATCCCAGCACGAGATGGATGGCTCCATGTTTTGAACCCTGGTGTGTTGTGTCTCTGCAGCTTTGGGCCGGCCTGCGGTTCACCGTGCCACGACTAAAGGACCAAAACAACACGGTGCAGTTCGACTTCCAGATCCGCAGGTAAAGCCTCCGTCCAACACCCCTGCCTGCCGGGCTCCAGATTGTTCCTTTGTCCGGCTAGCTTCCATGACATCATGGGCTCCGGCCCCGTGTGGACGGAGGCGTTGTTAACCTGTGATGGATCGTTTCCCCTCTCCCGTTCCACAGTAAAAACGAGAACAACTCCCACAGCGAGGTTGTTCCCTACAAGCTGGAGGTGGTGGTGCAGGCCAAAGTCATTTTACAAGGGTGAGTTTAAACACACACGCACGCATGCACACACACATATACAACACACACACACACAACACACAACACACAACACACACACACAACACACACAGTCTCCCTATCATGTGAACTTTTGGAACCTCAAGGCCGTCACCCTTACATGGTCACTAACCCTCTCCCCCCTCCCCTTTCCTTTGAAGCGTGTCCCGGCCAGATAAAGTCTTCTTCCCTCCCGCCAACTGGAAGAGCACCAAGAACCCTGTGGCCGAGGAGGACGTGGGGCCAGCCGTGGAGCACGTCTATGAGGTAACGGGGCTTCTCCTGGCAGACGGTCGGACCGCTGCCGTCCACACTGACCGCAGATCGGCAGTGTGCCGGGGGGGGGGGGCTCCACCGTAGCTACCATGCTGATAGAGCTCATATCGAGGCACGCTGCCTTTTGGAAAAGGAACTCAACGGGCAACTAGCCTTCAAAGTAGGAGGAACAGTAGAAGCAGTAGCAACATAATAACAGCTCATCGTCTCAAACCGTGAATCCAAGCGAGCAACCAGCTCATGGAGGTTTTTTCCCGGCCGATCCTGAGCTCCGATTTCCTCCACTCCCGCATTAACCGCCTCCTCCGTCCCTTCCCCCTCCCAGCTGGTGAACAACGGGCCCAGCCGCATCAGCAGCACCCTGCTCCAGCTGCGGTGCCCGCTGCGCGTCCAGGGCTACCAGCTCCTCTACCCCCTGGAGTTCTCCACCGAGGGCCCGCTCAACTGCACCACCAACCACACCATGAACTCCCTGGGCCTCAAGGTAAACACGCTCACCACACGCGCGCACGCTCCGCTCGCGGCCTCGCGCCCCGGCTGCAGGGAGCGAGGGAGGGAGGGGGGGGGGGGGGGGGAGAGACGGCAGCCCCCTTGCTCCTCGGCGCCTGGGCACGGGGACTGCTGTGACGGGGGGGGGGGACACGGTGGTGTTCAGTCTCGGCTATCCCCCCACAGGAACAAAGTTTGAAGTTAGACGACAACAATCATGTCATCCTATAGGAACCTCATGAAGGCGAAACTGAAAAAGATCGAGAGAAAACGTTGATGATGATAAGGAGGCGGGCCCCATAAGGGTTTAATACATGAGCCCAACAGATAGGGCTCATCCTCCCCTGGTTGGCCTCACCCACCACACAGCCTCCTCCCCTCCTGCTCCACCCAGCGCTGCCCTTTGATGCCTTCAGATCGTCCCCAGGGCACAGCACTCTTACACCAACCACCGCAGCACAGCACTCACTCATCCCCACCGTCAGCCGACCCCCCCCCCCCCCCCCCCCCCACACACACCCATCGCCACCCCCCCCCCCCCCCCCCCCCCACACCCATCATCACCCCCCAACAGACCAGGATGTAGCCCTGAGGCCTGTCGTTTGTTTCTTTGGGTGTGTTGGTGTTTATAGTTTTATTTGAAAGTTTGTGTGTGTGTGTGTGTGTGTGTGTGTGTGTGTGTGTGTGTGTGTGTGTTGACTGTGGTTCTCTTATTTATTCTGTGCTCCTCCCACCGTGTGATAGGCGCATCGGCCTGGCCAATGAGAAACTTCCACAGGATGAATGATTAAAAACAAGGCCCTGGGGTCTCGTTAACGTCGGGCCCCACAAACACACAGAGAGGCCAGTGTGGTCCTTCCTCCCCGGGGGGCCGTTGTCTGCAGTGATGTAACCCTGTGTGTGTGTGTGTGTGTGTGTGTGTGTGTGTGTGTGTGTGTGTGTGTGTGTGTGTGTGTGTGTGTGTGTGTGTGTGTGTGTGTGTGTGTGTGTGTGTGTGTGTGTGTCTTGTCCCTCTCCAGCTGCAGCAGACCTCCACAGAGCCTCCATCCCTGCTGGCGCTGCAGGCCCATGAACACCACGTGGAGAGGAGAGAGGTGCACAGAGAGTCCCTCTCTCAGCTGACCAACCTGGTGAGACCCCCCCCCCCCCCCGGCACTCACAATCCAATTACGGAGACCAGAGGATCCATTAGGTGGTTTATGTTTTCCCACCGAAGGCGCTGCCCTCTCTTGCTCAGGTCACGCGTCCCAACAAACACACGGTCCATGGTGAGTCATTAAGGGCTGAACTGGGAACAGGCTAACGTGCCCCTCCCTTTACCAGAGAGTGGTGTTCGGTATATAGGTGGAGGCTGCTGTTATTGTTTGACATGGAGAGCAGACAAGGATAATAAATACTAGAGCGCGTTTGCAGGGGGGCCTTCAGATTCTCCTGAACCCTTGTCTTTTTCACAAGGCTCCCAGGATTGGTATATTAGGTTATGATGTCGTTATAGAAGGGGGGGGGGGGGGGGGGGGGTTGAGGGGGGTCAGAGGGCACGGGGTGGTGTCCGCTGTGGTGATTAACTTTAAAGGCATTTTTGAGCGGTTGGGCTGGTAGGTGGAGGGGGGGGCATGGGGGAGGAGGGTGCAGGGTGAGGTCACCGGGGGAACTGCTTACCTCACAGAACAGCCTTTAATTTTCCACTCTGAAGGCTGTCAGGCTCAGCGCCCCGGCACACTGTCTCTATTGATGGACCGAGCAGCAGGTCGCACTCTCTGTCTCTCGCTCTCGCTCTCTCTGGCTTTGTCTATGTCTCTCTCTCTCTCTCCGTCGTCTCTGTCTCTGTCTCTCTCACTCTGTCTCTGTCGGTCTCATGCTTTCTTTCTGTGTGTGTGTGTCTCTCTCTCGCACGCTCTCTCGCACAATCGGTCTGTCACATGCTTTCTTTCTGTGTGTGTGTCTCTCTCGCTCTCTCTCACTCTCTCTCTCTCTCTCTCTCGCTTTCCCTACCTGTGTCAGTAAAAGAGCTCTTTGTGTGTCTACTTGTCGGTGCTAAACCTCCGATCTGTTATCAAATCAGTCTGATGACACGTCTTTATGAAGGTCTCTATTGTCTGGACTTAATGGGTGCGGTGCTTAAGAGTCTGAAGCCGGCGAGACGGAGATAACACGTTTACGGTCTCGATGAAAGGCCAGCTCGGCTGTGTTGGGGTTCCAGTGTAGGGACCACAACTCTGCAGACAAGCTCATCTCTCATTCGGCAAAAGCTAGGCACAAAGGGGAAGCATGCACTTTATTTTAAGATTGTAAACGTTTGGTCAGGTTAGTGTAGTTTAATGCTCTGGGGTTCATTTGTGGTGACATTTTTTATTGTGTGTTTGGGACAACAAGGTGAAAAACGATAGTCCTGTTCCGTGCCCGCTCTTCTCATGAACCCATTGCTTGTGATTCTCACATGTAAACAAATATTCCACCACACATTATCCCACCAGGGTGGTTCGTATAGTTGGGGTGTGCGGCTTCCACGCCGCACTTAAGGTCTTGTGCTCGTGGGCATCTTGTGGTTTGGGGGGGGGGGAGTATGAGGTCTTTCGGTCCGTCTGTCCGTCTGCCTGTCTGTCTGTGTGGGCCCTGTATAAATCGGTTAATACGGGCCCTCCGGGAGCCACCCAGATCCTCTCCCCTCCTCAGCGCTGGTCCTGCTCGGTGTCTAAGTGATATTAATAATAAGAATAACATTCCACTTAAGCCTTTACTAAAGTCTCTCCCACAGGAAACGCTGTGAGACCGGGCCAGGCCAGCAGGGGGTGGTCCTACCCCTGTAGCAGAGCTGCCCTCCTTTAAAAATATAAGAGCACACACAGCTTGAGGAGCTTTTATTCGTACGTTTACGATGTCTTAAAGTGAAACGTGTGTAGATGGTTTATTCTCCTGTGTTCGGAGAGGGAGCTGTGAGCAGTGTCGACGTGGTGACTGCTGCTGCTGCAGCCCTCCACTGTCTCATGACATTCCCCCAGTGTTTTAATTGGAAGCAGGCCTGGTCTGAGGATCATAACATTAGCCTCTTTGTTATGTTCATTTGGCCTTGGCAGCATCGTGAACATTGCTGCCGGTGGGTGGGTTAGTGGGTTTTATTCTGTCAGAAAATGACAAATGAAAAGAACGTGTCCGATGACGTCTGCTTGGCGCTTGGTGTCATTAGAGGTCAAAGTGTTTTGTACTCGATTGCTCCTTCTTGAGTTTATTAACAATGCTCTGATTTGCATAGCCGAGAAGCTGAGCTGGCTTTCGCACTCACGCTTACATTCATACAAAAAACCTATAATTACTCACGTATACAAACAGCGGTCTCTCATTCAATATTCAAATGAAATCTCAATAAGTCTCTCTCTCTCTCTCTCTCTCTCTCTCTCTCTCTCTCTCTCTCTCTGTCTCTGTCTCTGTCTCTGTCTCTCTCCCTCTCTAGTCGTGCTCCAACACTGAGTGCTGGACGCTGCAGTGCAACGTGGGTCTGCTGGAGAAGGGGACGAGTGCCATCCTCAAAGTGCGCTCGCGCCTCTTGGCTGAGACCTTCCTGGAGGTACGTAGAGCAGCCGCTGGCTGCACTTCAAGTGTGCTCTTTCACCAACGCTCCGAGACAGAGCCCAGGGAGACGCTCAACCTCTTCTAAATCCTGTGTTTCCTCGGTAGAGAGAGAGAGAGAGAGAGAGAGAGAGAGAGAGAGAGAGAGAGAGAGAGAGAGAGAGAGAGAGAGAGAGAGAGAGAGAGAGAGAGAGAGAGAGAGAGAGAGAGAGAGAGAGAGAGAGAGAGAGAGAGAGAGAGAGAGAGAGAGAGAGAGAGAGAGAGAGAGAGAGAGAGAGAGAGAGAGAGAGAGAGAGAGAGAGAGAGAGAGAGAGAGAGAGAGAGACTTAAATGTCCTACTGGCAGAAGGAGCCTCTGTTCTGGTCTATAATGCATCATTGTGCGTTGGCCTTCGTGTTTTGTGAAGCCCTGGGCCTGCCAATACACACAGCCTCCACTATTTGGCTAAATAAGCTACAGAGTAGCAGGGCACTAAACATGCACTGCTATTTTCAGTCTTTTATAATTGTCATCTGTGGCCTCTGCTTTAGCGCTTTGGATTTTTCAGTTAAGTTAAACTCATTGGACTTGTTTTTTTTAAAGGGAGTTGCTACAACAATTATGAGATAATGTGTATAATGTCATTCATTGGCTGGTGGTCACCACATCTCATAGCGTTTTAATGGCCCGGTTCCCGTACGTAAGGGTTTATCGCCACCTTTTGTATATCACCTGAACTGCAACGACACCAACGGGACAAACAACGTGTTCCTTTGGTTGGAAATGCCTCCCAGGACCAAAGTCTTTGATTCCTATGTTCATGTGTTTGGTGATGTGCCTCTTTTCAGAAGCAAAACAAGAATTTTGTGCTGGAGTGTCTTGCCAAGTACATTGTGAGAAAGATGCCCTACGCCATCCTACCCAAGCACCTCCCTACTGAACACAAAAAGGTGCCTCGACTCACACTGATTGATTTGAATGTCCTCATCATCCTCAGTTCATGAATATGATCGTATGAGGTAATGGAATATACTGTGCCCTTCACTGTTTTTCAAGCGTTGCCCTTGGTTGTGTCTGTTTAGGTGGTGACCTCTGTGATGTGGAACAAGCCAGACGGTAAATACTTGGTTCCTCTGTGGATCATCATCCTGGCCATCCTGGCCGGCTTGCTACTTCTAGCTCTGCTCATCTACGTCATGTACAAGGTGAGTGCTGCTGCTGACGGGGGGACCGTAGTTCTTACAAACCTGAGACCCCCTCAGCCAACCGTGTCCATCTGAACATAACGAGGAACATAATGATTTATTCTTTTTTAGGTTTGTTATATTTATCCCAAGGCCCGTTGCATTATTCTGGGTAGATGTCGTGTGTGTGTGTGTGCTGATTCAAGCTGATTCTTTCCTCGCACCTGCAGCTGGGATTCTTCAAGAGGTCTCTCCCGTACGGCACGGCCATGGAGAAGGCCCAACTCAAGCCCCAGGCTGCGTCCGAGGCCTAGGAGGGCCCGGAGCCCACCGCAGACAAGCAGGATCGAGCCATATGATTGCAATGGAGGAACAGAAGGAGAGACGATCAGACTTTGCAGTGTGAAGAGAGTTAGGAGGAGAAACGACCACTGGAACTCCACTGTGCTGCACTAGAAGATGAGACGACACAAACCAAAATGATCTCCAAACCAAATGAATGTCTTTGCTTTTTTTTTTTTTTTACACTTTCTTTTCTGCAGTGTTTTGAACTGACAGATCAAGACTATTTCTCCTGCTCGGTAGAAACTGGCTTCAGGCTCAAGGTTGGACTGAACCACCAGATATTTTGTCCTACACTATGGAATGAAAGGTTCCTGAGGATTTTAGTTTTTTTTACACGCCTCCACATAATACATTTTGTTTGAACACTTTATTATTGGTGCTAAAAAGACTGCATGTACTTCTGAAGGACCGCAGCCCAATGCTGACTCATCCCAAACTCCCTGTCCACCTTTCTGAAAATCCTTGTAGTTTTTTAAATAGGAATCCATGGTATTCATCTGGAAAGGTACACGCTGAACCAAAGACAGTAAGTGTAGAATAGAACGTTATTACTAAACATAATATAACACCACAATTGACCAAAGCGTTCGTTGATGAACCTCATTTCAACCTGCCTGAGGATGGTGTATACTTCAGTGTAGTTACATTTTTTATTTTTGTTTGTTTGTTTTTTTTGTTTTTTTTGCACTCAACGGAAGAATCTACTGATAAAAACACCAAAGACTGTGTGAAGACCGTCCTCGGAGGTCAGCCTTGGTCTCCTACTGGTGGTTGTTCGTTGCCGCGGTCCCGAGTATGAACACGCTCCGGCCTCCTCCACTCCTCGGGTGTGAACCCTGCTGCAGCCTCGTCCACATCCTGTTCTCTCACCTGGGAAGGGGACTGGAACCCACGACCTGCCGGGGAGCCAGGCCCCCGTCCTTCTGTCAACAGCGGGCGGGGTGCTGTCGCCTTTCCCCTCAGAACCGGGGCTGCTGTATTCTCATGAGGTCATAAAAAAGGCAGAAAGATCAGGAGGAAGAACCTCTTGTAAAGCCACTGTTACATAACGATGTCTTGAAGAGCAGAAGCGACAATCATCCTGTTGGAGCCTGAGGGCAGGTGGAGGAAATGTGTTCTGGGGGTGCAGGCGGTGGTGGGGGTCCTCCCCGCTCCATGCTGCAGAGGTATCAGCTCCCCGCAGGCCATTCTGTAGGCTTTAAGGGCCTCTTTGATTAAAGGGCTCGCGTGTGTATGAGGATGTGTGCTAGCAAGGAGGGTAGTGAGGTCACACCGCACTGCCACAGAGGGCTGCGGATCCACCCAGGGAACGAACATTGAACAGGTTGTGTGTGGAGTATTTGCATAGGGTTTCACAGGTGCCTTAAATGTAGATAGTTAATGACCTTTGTGAGGATGTGTGCTCGTAGGAAATGCGTAATGTATGCGGTCACATAAGTATGGTGTGTGTATTTATGAATGTCTGTTTTCTGTATGAATCGGTTGAAAACTGTTTTCCCTTTGCTCTGATGTCGTAATTATGTCGTTATTTTTTTCTGACCATGGTGTAATCGTTGGAACACAATGTGGAACTGCAAAGACTTTCCATCTTCATGGGGATTTAATCCCATCACAATCAATGGCTGCCATCAAAATGAGGGGCGTATTCTGTTGACACCCAATGACATCGGAAAAAGGGCACTGGGAAAACAACATGTTGTTTGGAAGTGCAATATTTGTAATCTACTATTATGATCGGTTTCATGCGTTCTTATTGTTTTCAGCGTATTTCTGTGTTTGCTTCGCTATCTGATCTAAGAGTCCTTGAAGCCTTATGTTTCCCTCACAGGCCATCATATTCTCACTAATGGCAGCAGTGAAGAGGTAGTTTTTCCATGGTTTTCTACTGTGGTGTTTTTTTTTCCTCAGTGCATACATCTTGGACCACTTTTGCTATCAGATTCTTGTACCACAAACCTGCCGTGTGTGTGAAGCACATTCTCTTGAGCCCCTCCCTAGAAACACGCCGCGTTCGCTGCTCAAGAAAATTTTGTGGTGTCACATTTGAATGTGGCATGCAGTTGTATCACCTGTTTAAGCACCACCTTTTACTAACCATATGTGTCACATAGCTGTTCTGTCTTTAGCGCAGCCTTATGTCAAGTAAAAAACAACAAATGTGTTTCAAAGTTTCAGAAGACTGTCTTTTAGATTAATTTGGTAATTGATTCAATCTGTAACATCATTTTCCGACCTGTTATTTATGATGATGCAATCTTTCATCCACGGTTCTAGTCGGAGGAGGGTCAGGACTTTTATAAACAACCCCATTTCTTGGACTCTAAAATAAGTTGTATATATTTCTGACAAGAAGATTATTTTTAAATTCAAATGATAAATTGTTTGTTGTGAATTCTTCTCACCCCATATTGGGGAGAATTTTTGTTTTTAGGGATTTTGTTTTTGTTCAAAGTTTGTATTTTAAATAAAGTATTTCCCTTTTTACACACTGCGATTTGTGTTCATTAAACTCCAAAAATAATTTATGAAATACAAAAACTGTACATAAAACAAGTGTTACATGACATGATTCTGTGCTGATTCAGTGCTTTTTCTCCTTCATGTGAAAATATACTTCATCAGCCAATCACCTCTGACCCATATATACATTGGCTCTAAAATCAACATTGTAACCTTATCCAAAAGCAGGTATTCAGTGAGTGCTACACAAATGTCCTTGTAGGCACCAGACTTAGGCTTATGTACTATAGGCAGCGCACACATGTATCTGTAGTTCATTGGCAAGGCACTAGAGGTCACTGGTGTGACACAAGTAGTGCGCTTCATTCTCTGATGAAAACCAACGTTCGGTTTCCCTCACTTGCATAAGTGTAATCCAAAACGAAAAGCATCAGTTCATCGGGGGACGGCCTTCAGTCTGAGATGCGGTGCGTGGCGTTAGGTGCTCTGTGTGCATTTATAAGTTCTTTGTGCGCTTGTCTGGGTCCTAGCGCTCCAAAGTCCTTCGAGAGCTCTGTGAGTCTGCGTTGGTCCGGGCCCTAGCACTCCAAAGTCCTGGAGAGCTCTGTGAGTCTGCACTGGTTGTCGATCACGCTCAGATTCTGGACGTACAGCCGGATGTTGCTGGGACTCCGGCAAGGCAGAGAGTCAGAATCTAAAACCAAAGAAGAAGAAAATATAACATTGCATACATTTTGGTATGAGGATTAAATTAAATAACATCGTTCTAGCTGACCTCTGAACAAGGAGTTTCTCCTTAACGCTAATAAGCTCTATACTGTTTGTAAATGTCCACCCTATAGGAGACGTGGGACCATTATGAGTGGTATCTTACACGTCGAGATGCGGATGGAAGGGGCCTCCAGCAGCATGCGGTCGGCCAGCCCCCTGGTTGGGGATGAATGCACTGCAGGAGAGAGAGAGAGGAGTACAGAGTAGATCATGTTTATCAGTCTACTCATTGTTAACCTCACATGATAGTGTGAGGGCCGCATGGCGTCAACAAGCTGAGCAGCTTACCGTACGGCTGACTCCTGCATCCCTGCACTATCTTCAGTGTCCTAGCGATCAACCGCTGCAGAAAATAGAAATGCATTTTATGTCCGATGCAAATGAGACGAGAGCCTTCACATTAAAGTTAATTAATTTGGTGCAACTGCCGCATTTGTGATGAACAAAAAGTTTGGTTTGACTCACCATCTTCTCAAAGTTGACTAATTTGTCCTTGTAGTTCTTGTTTCCCTCGTGGATGAATGTCATGTCTGGTCACAGACGGAACAAATGCACCTTTAACCTCTAACTTCAACGGTTTATCTTTACTCGTCAACACAACAGGCTTTGAAACGTATTGTAACATGTTGACCTATTGTTGGATGTCTCATGCACTTTTTAATGTGCGTCCAATGTGTGTGTTTGACATTATCATGATGTCTATAAATAATCGTATCAATCAGTTATTCTTTCAGATGACAAGACATTTCTTTAAAGGGCACATATCGATCAATCCTCGACCTAGCGATAACCTTTTCAGTAAAGGTGTACTTTAATGGTATTGGACCGTTTCAGCTACGGCATACATAAACAATCAAAGAGGTCGATGTGGAGCACAGCTATTCATTTGCTACTGCTCATGGATGAAGCGTTCAGGAGGTGAGCTGGCAGCTCTGTGTGTAGTATCGATCACCTAGGCACCCGTTACCTTTGAGCAGCAGGGGCATGAAGGGGATGTAAGGAGGGCTGAGTTTAGCCACCGCTAGTCTGTAGGCTCTGTGGTTCCGCGACGGATCCTGCATGAAGCACAAAGATATTTAGCAATTATTCGCCGAAGATAGTACAGACTACAGTGTGTATGCTGCACGGGAACACAACAAATGGATTTGTTTTTATTTGTTTTTATTAGCGTGACGAGACGACCGTCACGCGATGAAAACATTATCTCTGAGTTTGAGATCTCAATCACGGGATATTGCCAAATATCCCCAGATAGCGAACCAATCAAATTGCGCCATCTTACGAGGTTCACGTGTAGCATATACTAAATAGTTATAGCATACATATCATTATGATGTTCTATTGCATTAGGTTGTGTGAGACTTACCATCAACCTCTCATAAGCACAGTAGATCCTTTTGGTTTTGCTTGGTATTCTCTGCAAACACACACAGACACAAAGAAGTGTCATTGTGAAAGTAGCCAGATTGCAGCAGAATACCTGACTGCGTATGAATTGCTTTTTTGTTAACTGTAAACCTAACCCACTCACCGAACCCTTGTTCACCCTTTACCTAACCCACTCACCAAACCCTCGCTGATGACGGTTTTCACCTTCCCCTCCACACACACACACGCACACACACACACACACACACACACACACACACACACACACACACACACACACACACACACACACACACACACACACACACACACACACACACACACACACACACACACACACACACACACACACACACAGCTAGTGGTCTGGGTGTCCTGCTCAAGGAGGCCTTTAATTCGTTTTATGGTCACTTGTCAGGTGACCTGCAGCCTCCCCCCCCACCATAACACACACACACCTGCCCCCCCAGGACCCCCCCGTCCACTAACCTCCCAGGTCTTGTACAGTCGCTGCACTGCGCTGTTGCTCAGTCCAAACATCACGGCGAAGAAGGAGTTGAGATTCCTCTGCTCCTTCAGCCTGTGGAGCAAAGCACCGGGCTCAGGAAGGACAACACTCCAAGCCCCCTCAGAGAGTGTTGACATGAACACCACCAGGGCAATCGGGCTGAATGATCACATTACTGCCCAGGGAGGTGTTTACATACTGATAACCGCATTTCAGATTCTGAATTCAAATCAAGTTCAGCTAATCAACTGATTAAAGGTACCGTAGGTAGGATTTAAAGGCACCCAGTGCAACTTTATGTAAACATTCAATGAAAAATAAACATTCAATTTCTAGTCTTTTTTACACGTAGTAAGTTTCAATAACTCCATACCATTACATATCGACATTCAAGGAGCAAAGATGAGACGTCGCTGTGTGGTGAGAACTGATAGAAAATCGTAAACAACAACAATCGCCGGTGGGGAGAAGCCATTTTTCCATTGACTGGAAGCCTGCTTTATTTATTGTAGGTTACAAAAAATAAAGAAAATGGCGGCATTGTTGTTGTTATCGATTTTCTATCAGTTCTCACCACACAACGACGTCTCATCTTTGCTGCTTGAATGTCGGTATGTAATGGTATGGAGTTATTGAAACTTACTACGTGTAAAAAAGACTAGAAATTGAATGTTTATTTTTAAGCCTCGAAAGTTGTACTGGGTGCCTTTAAGAGCCATTATTTGAATGTAACCCTACAGCTGTTAGTGAGTGAAATGCTCTAGTCGACTGGTCCTTCCTCTGTATGAGCCATTTTATATACAATATATATATATATATATATATTTTTTTGGATTGACAATTCTTGTTCTATTTTGCTCTCTCTCTGTAATCTCACCTACAGCAGCCTTAAGAGACGGTTTATCAAGGGTTAGGGTTAGTGCCCCCCGCAGGCCGGCCCTGAACTCACGGGTCAGCCTTTATTCTAAACCGAAACCAAAGCGACGCCTTACACAGAGGCGATCTTGACGAACTTCTTGAGCAGCGCGGCTCTCTTCATCAGGTCCTGGCAGAGGCACACCTCGGTCACCACCCAGTACTGCACCTCGTTGAAGCGCCGCACGAAGCGCTGCAGGTTGGCCGTGGTGGCGCCGGGGAACTTGCTGCGGCCGAAGATGTAGTAGATGAGCTCCACCTGAAGACGTGTGGAGACGTGTGTGAAGCACGCGGGAAGACACGCCAGAAGAGATTTCTATCTGGTTAGATACTGGAACTGAGGTATCGGCTGCCTTTGAGAATGTCAATCACAAGCAAACGCCTGTTTCCTTGTTGGCACTGAGCAAGCACTTGCTTCCTCCTCCTCATCATCGACGTGACGTCACTCCTGACTATTTGGATCTGTCTGCGCTGAGTGGGGTTTTTGGATTTAGCATTTAGCGACTTCCAGCACGTATTAGCCCATGCTATGTGAAGGCGATCAAGGTCGCCATGGCGAAGCATGACGACACACAGGGCTGGCTAGGGAACAGGAATGCGTTGTTTGGACGAGCGTACCTCATGCATGGCAGTGAAGAGCTCCCAGTCGTACTGTGTCAGCTGGCTGGCCACGTCTTTGGAGCACATCTGCTCCAGTGCGTCTGCCGTCCCCTGCTCGGGCCCCTGCTGCTCCTTTAGGGGCCTCTGGGTGGAGGGACACAGAGAGAGAGAGAGAGAGAGAGAGAGAGAGAGAGAGAGAGAGAGAGAGAGAGAGAGAGAGGAGAGAGAGAGAGAGAGAGAGAGAGAGAGAGAGAGGAGAGAGAGAGAGAGAGAAAGAGGAGAGAGAGAGAGAGAGAAGAGAGAGAGAGAGAGAAGAGAGAGAGAGAGAGAGAGAAGAGAGAGAGAGAGAGAGAGAGAGAGAGAGAGAGAGAGAAGAGAGAGAGAGAGAGAGAGAGAGAGAGAGAGAGAGAGAGAGAGAGAGAGAGAGAGAGAGAGAGAAGAGAGAGAGAGAGAGAGAGATTGAAGGAGAGTGTTTCATTACGGAGGATGAGAGTGAGGGTAGTGTGTGAGAGGGGGGTTAGAGAGAGAAAAGGAGAAACCGAGAGAGGAAGAAAAAGAGAGAGAAGGGGATAGAGAGTGAGAGTGAGAGCTAGAGATGGGCTTGGAAAGACTCAAGGACCTACAAGCCTTCGACCACTATTTAGCATGCAGCGATCATTCTTCCCTCAGGTCCGCACCATAGAGTGCATTGACCTGGTGAAATGCTATTTGTGTTGGGACGACCTCACCCCTTCCTGTTTTTCTGTTGCAGGCACAGTTGATTGGGGTCGCTAAAGTACATGTGCATGAGTGCTGTCCTTCTCTCTGGGGGCACCCAGGTGGACTCATGCTGGGCAACATGGTTGTTCTTGCTTTATGCACCCACAACACACCCCTCACTTAAACACCATCCACTCATAGACCCACGACACCACTGATGAACCGACCTCACGCACTTCGAGGTTATTGAGTGTCAAATAAATACTTTTAGTTTCGGTACTCGCCAGACTGTGACAGCAACAGTGACAGGTTGGGGGTGTGGGTGTGGTCCACTGGGAGGCACTCATGCGCTAGATGCCATCTCTAGCCCGTGGCGGAATGTAAACAGTAGACTCACCAGCCGTTCCACCTGGCTGGAGGTGCACATGAAGAGCCTCTCGTTGAGCCCCAGGCCAGCGGACACGGCGCTGGAGTCCAGCTTCAGCTGGGCCCTGTCTGCAGCGGAGGGGAACCCAGAGAATAGGCTTATTCTTCAGTTCATATACAGTTCATCAGACCTCACAATAGCTCTTGTGATTTGCTTTGGATGAAACCTTGCACTAAGGTTTGTTATGCTAGGCTGGTTTAAGAGACATCAAGAAAACATAGTGTGAATAGTTGAAAATACTGCACCCTAGTAGTTTGCTGGAAATGCCAAAGGATATCGGGTCAACATTAATACATTACTGGCAGGTGCCAGTAATTCAACCAAATTTTGGTAGCATAGAGATAGAGTTTATAGCATATTATTTCAGGCATAACTCAACCATTTAGTTTGGTTGAGTTATGCCTGGATTGGATACACACATTTGGTTGAGGTTCTGATACTTTATTGTAAAGGCCTTTGTTTGTACATGTATGTTACTTATGAAAATTAGTGTGTAAGTATTACTAATCGACAAATCCTACCTAATGTCAGTAACATAGCATGTATGTTGGGGTTCCTCTGTGTCTCACTGAAGCAGTAATAGCTAGGTTATGTTAAGGCTTGATTATGTCACACTGTTCTATTTTGTTGTGCTGTTATTTTATGATATGTTAGTAATGTTATATCATGTTGCGTTGTGCTATGCTATGCAAAGCAATGTATTGCTCGGTTATGATATGAGCAGAATCTGAATACGTAAGTGTTCCATGCTGTGCCATGCTGTGCTAGGTGTTTCTATGCTGCGTCATGGACCCCACCTCCCATGGAGTTCATTTTGACCAGGACGTAGTCCGCCCCGGGCTTCACCACTGCCGACAGCACCTCCTGTACGGATGTGTTCACTGGGAGCATCAGAGTGATGGGGATGTTGTCTGGCCTAGAAATCTCATACAACACTAGAGTAAAACAGACAACAGAAACACGTGACATAATCAATAGAGGAAGGCATGATAATTTGCCGTAAATGGCTCCTTTTAAACAGTTCCATTTTAAATGATGTGAACTGTGATCGAAAGGTAGTTATGTTAGGTGAAATATGAGGATGGCATAGAAATATGACATTTGCAAAATGGAATTACATCATCTTACTGTTTTGCTTCCCTGTAATTATAATCACACACATTTGGTTTGAGATGCCCATATTTACGCTCCAACGTAACTGACCTTTATCCTGGCCTCTGATTGGCTGTAACCTCCCCACTGGTTCCTCGCAGTTGCAGAACCAATCAAATTGCTGGCTGTGCTGCTGCAGGGAGGGAACAATGGAGCACGTGGGTGACATTCAAATGACAGGTGCCAATAACATGACATTAAGATTAATCTCCAACGACAACAACTGAAAGGTGTGTGCCGAAGCTGTTCTTCTGGTCGTACTAGTTGTGAGTCTACCCGGTAGTCATGATCGCATTCTTAGAAATAGAGTTCAGTGAAAGAGTCAGCCAACTTACCCTGCTAAGGGAATGATTTCCATTCTCGGATCTGTGGAGATACCAACCCAGTAAAAAAATCTGGTAATCATCAGGTAATAAGAAGAAGAATGAAATAGATCCTATATAATCGATCATTAATAGATCATATCAACCTACAGTCGAGTCCTCCTCCTTTCTCTTAGCTGATCCTTCGGCATGGTGGACAGCCGGCTATCCGCTGCCACCTCCTTCTTCAGCCTCTGTTGGGGTCCAACAGAACCCCATGAGTAACACAACGTCATCAGCCCACAGCATCTGCCCCCCCCCCCCTCTCCCCCATCACCCTCTCTTGGTCCTGCTCAGGCCACTGACCCATCGGGTGCGTCTGACCCGCTCGGTGAAGCCGGTGTGTGTTTCTATCCTAGCGCAGGGGGGGGGCCTCACCTCCAGGAAGTCCAGCGCGACGGGGTCGTCCTTGAGCAGCCGGCCGTAGAGCAGCACCCACTGGCCCAGCAGCTTCACCACCTTCTGCCTGGCCGCCAGCGAGTAGTCTGCCTTCTCCAGCTCCGAGCCCTTGGGCGGTTGGGCGTGGTAGGTGCGCCATGGGTTAAGGTCCCGGCAGCGAGCGTTGGTCACATACAATACTCTGGGCCGTCCTCTACATAGACCCGTCGAGGCCTATGTGTGTGCGTGTTTTGAGTAAAAACATGCGCAATTACTTTTTTTATGGATTTTGTTTGTTTTGTTGCATACTTGACCAATCTCCCGCCAGCTAATTGTCCTAGCCATTTCGTCTGGTGCACGCTAATTGGTCCACAATCACTTGATTGGGGACCATGTTAATTGGTCTGCAATCACACAACCTTGTTGGTGGTGTCATTAAATAGGTCCTTTTCACAGAGGCGCCATAGCAGGAAAAACACAAAATTACAGGTTTGTTTGTTTTATATACCAGGGCACGGGTAGTAGACTTATTTTTACTAGTTTATTCTTCTTCAAGTGCCCTGGTACATAAAGGGAGCAAACGTATAATTAGTGATATGAGCGGAACCTGTTCCTGCAACGACTCTTCTGTGACAATCAACTCCGCTATCTAAATCAACCGACGCGGTTCGCGTGCCAACGAGGTTCGCGTGCCACACAGAATGTGTTGAATGCAAGCTGTTGACATTGTCATGTCGATGGCATGTGCAGACGCCAGCGCCGGCTGTTGTTACAGTCCCGCCCGCCACCTCACAGTAAACATCAGTGGATATTGGTGCTGCAGAGCTGGACACAGCTGGCTGGAGGCCATGAAGATTTTGTGGGTGAGTAAGAAGTCCCCCACGCAGGAATCTGTGGAGGAACACACAAAGCTCAGCACATATTTAGATTGTACATGACAATGCAGTTTGACAAACTGGCTGTGCAGCAGCATTCTAGGCATAGGGACTTTGGTCTGCATAATGCAGAGAGCGCCCTAGACTAGGAGATGAACCGGGACCCCCACCTATGGTGTCATTTCCGTTAGTGTCCAGCTTCACCTTCTCCAGCAGGTGTTCCAGAATCTTCTCTGGCGTTCCCGACATAACGGTGTACCTTTGGATTCAGGGGACGGGAAAAAACGGAGTGGAGTTGATCGCTGAACTAGAGTAGATAAAACTGATGGCAGAGAACAAGAGAGGAATCAGGAGGGAGAACCGAGAGAGGGCGTGAGTCGTATCATGGGGAAGTGTGTAAGAAGAGAGAACTGAGAGAGAGAGTGTGTGGGTGGGTGGGAGTATCATGGAGGTCTCATGGAGGAGTGTGTCAGGGGACCAAACAATGCCAGCACATCACCAAAGAGGAGTCAACACTGCATTATTAAATCTCACTGAGGGGGGGGGGGGGATAAAAGGAAAAACACACTCGAGGGTGTGATGAAAACTCTCTGCAAACAGAGGGTTTGAAGTCCGTTGCCGGCCACATAGACAAATATTAACATAAGAACACTGCGTTATTAAATTCACCAACAGCCTCGGCAAAGTGAAGTAGCTCCTTTTAGCGTGTCTGAGCCTGTGAAAACTGTGATGGTTGGACAGCCCGTAAGTAAAGGGTGTTGCCACAGTTGTGGACCGTGCTTGGAGCCACAGCTGGATGGGTGTGCCGGGCTGGGAGGCCTTTCTGCTCACTTCTTTACTGATTTAAAGATTTACTTCCAAAGGTTTTATCCTATTCATGTAGAGTGAGTAGGACAGGAAGATATGGGAGATAGAGGGGTCTAGGGGCGGGCTCTACCCGGTGGACCCCGCCTCTATGCCTACTTGCTGCTGCCTCCTGCCCCGCCCTGATCGGTGGAGTCGGTGGTGCTCTTCTCCAGGACCAGCACGGTGTGGCCGTGCTCCTCCAGGCGTACCGTGTTCGCCTCCACGTCCTGAGACCCAATAAACACACAGCCCCGGTGAGCAGCCCCGCCGCGACCACGCCCAGGAGATCTGTCCAGCCGCCAACATGTGGCAGCTTGGAAATGCGAATGCACACGGACAATCGTTGCACACCTGCTGTCTGACAGACAGGTGAACACAAGCGCTACTTGCTCATAGGCTACCACACATCATCAAACACACACATGTGATGATATGATACATACATGAGATGCTTTTACACATGCTAACTTGTACATGTGTGACTTGAAAGCATGCTAGTTATCCATACACTTATTAGAGCCATGCTACTTCTGGATGTGCTCTTTGCACACAGGTGCGAGTGCGTGGTGAGCCCTGGGGAGGAGCTTGGATGAGGCGCTGGGCTACCTTGAGGATCCTGATGTAGTCCTGCTTGTCGACCCTCAGGAAGTGGCAGTTGTCCTCCCTCAGGATGATGGTGGCGGCCCGCGGCGCGTCGTTCAGCAGCGCCAGCTGGCCGAAGTCCTCCCCCTCGCGCAGCTTCGCCACCAGACCCTACGGACGGCTCGGTGGCGTCGGTCAGCGGGTCGGGAACAGACACGTGCACTCCCACACGCAGCCCTTTCCGAGGTCAAAGGGGCGAAGACGCACGAGCAGCTTACCTTCCCGTGCGTGATCACGTTCACGGAGCCCTTCCAGATGATGTACCAGGAAGTGCCTTTGTCCCCCTGGCTAAACACTGCAACACAAATAAAGCTTTGAATTGGCGCCGTCATGCAGGTCATTTACACCCACGTCCACCTCTACCTCTTCATTAAAAACTAAAATAAATAAACTGAACATAAATCATAGGATTCTCCACTTTCATTGTGAAGGAGGAAATGGAGGGGACAACAAAGATTCTGGATGGACCTTGGGTAAATATTAGTGATACAGTGATGAGAGCAGCATGTTTAACCGATGACATTGGTTGACAGAGTTCTCATGGTACGACGAGTGGCGTTCAGGACAAGGTTAAAAGACAAACTAAACATGTTGGTGTTGGTACTGTGTGTTTAACTGTAGACCATGTGTTCATGCATGGGATTGGTGTGTGTGTGTATGTTTGTTTATGAGTAAAGTGAATATATGTGTGTGCGTGTGGGTGTGTGCATGTATGTGTGTGTGTGTGTGTGTGTGTGTTTGTGCCTGTGCATTCATGTATTCATTATGTGAGAATGAGAGACAACATTGTGTGTGTTTGTGCATGTGTGTAAAGTTGTATGTGTGTGTGTGTGTGTGTGTGTGTGTGTGTGTGTGTGTGTGTGTGTGTGTGTGTGTGTGTGCTCAAATGAAGGTTATCTCCCAGTACATTCCAGTGTCGGCGAGGCTGTCCCACTCACACACTGTTCCCGCCTTGCCGTGCGTCTCGAACACCAACACGGCCGCTAGCTCCTTGCGCACCTACAAGCACAACGTTGCAGAAGGTGAGCACACTGAGGAAGGTCCTGCAGCACACTGGACAGGCAACCACCAGGCCATGACTTCAATCGTTACTATTGATCATTAGTATATGCTACACGTGAACCTCCTAAGATGGCGCGATTAGATTGATTCGCTATCGGGATATTGGGCAATATCCCATGATTGAGATCTCAAACTGGGGATATCGCGTGACGATCGTCTCGTCACACTAATAACAGCAAATAAACCGCTAATAAAAACAAATAAATCCCGGGAAAAAGGGTTATTTTGTTTATTTTCGGAGTGTTCACGTGTAGTATACAGTATATTAAAACAATTATTCAACAACACATATAAATGGGACGGATATGTGGACCAGGGTTATTCAAACTGCGTGTGTAAGTATAAATCGTGTGTGTGTGTGTGTGTACTGACTGAGGTGGAGAGGTGGGCTACAGCCTTGACGTGCAGCAGCTCCTCATAGATAACCTCAAGGTCCTCCGCACTCCTCTGGCTGGGGCTGGAGACACACACATATACACACACACACACACACACACACACACACACACACACACAGGGACACACACACAGGGACACAGACACACACACACACACACACACACACACACACACACACACACACACACACACACACACACACACACACACACACACACACACACACACACACACACACACACACACACACATGTTATCAGTCCGCATGGGACAGATCGACAGATACAGATGCTAAAGAAACATATAGGATATCCTGTGTTGAGACATGAAATGAGCCTGAGATCGCTTCTAAGGCTTGCGTTGTTTCAAATTCTAAAATAATCGATGACATGCTCAGTGAACCTTCATAATCACCAACTTGATATTCCCGGTAATGTAATTAGCGCAATCCCATAAAGTGTACACCAACACACACGCATTTTATTCATAGGATTTGTTAGTAGGCCTACTGTTTTTAATCTCTCACATAACATCCAGGACATAGTTTCACACCAGCTATCGTGTAGTGATGACACTGGAGAGAATACTGACTGTTTGCGTAAGATCATGGTGAGAAGAGCATCAGGGCCCATCTGGGACAGCAGCGAGAGGCCCTCCTGGAGCTCGTCCTCTGAGTCCCTCCCAGAGTCCCTCTCGGAGTCCCTCTCCAAGTCCCCCTCCGAGTCTTTCTCCAGGTCCTTCTCCGTGGACCTCAAGGGGTCCTGGCTGAACTCGGACTCCAGGAAGCGGTAGAACTGGGTGTCCTTGTCGTGGTAGTTCAGCTCTTGTTTCACTAGACATTGGCACAAATTGCAGAAGATATTCTGAAGGAGGCATCTAGGACCGTTGAGGGTGGAAAATGTACTGATAACCGTCGAAACTCGACGGTTATCAGTACAAAACTCGAAAATATAAATACTAAAACTAAGATACTGAGAGAGGATCCCAAAAGTCAAGTGGCTATTTTGAAGTGTCCAAATCGGGCCGACCACATAGCCCCTAGCTTGATCGCAAAGTAGATTATCATAATTCAAATCTATGATAAATGTGCCACCATTCTGGGTCATTTTCGTGCTTCACCAGAGTCATTTCGTCCTCTGGTGAAGTATTTCTGTCCTGATTGCAGTGGGGTTTGCAGTGGTGTGTTTTACTCTCCATTTTATGCTGGATGAAAACGGCCTCATCACAAAACCACGAGTGGAGTCTGAATACTGTGGTGAGTGAGGAAACATTGTCAAACATGTCATGGCACTCAGATCATCGCTATTCAGGCTAATTGCACATTCATGTAAAATACTGGTGGGGGAAGGGGGGGGGGGCGGTTGAGACATTCCCTATTCTCAAAATCCATACAAACAAGCACAACATCAAAAGTAATAAAATAAAATTAATATTGTGTAAGCCTTCACAAGTAGGATTTTTTCTGGCTCCTATTGAAAAAAATCACCATAATGTTCTGAATTTTAAAAGCTATTGCATTTTGTATATCAATATTGAATTCATAACATTGCAATGTTAAAGTAATCTGAATTTATTCATTTTGAATTCACCTCTTTGAAACTCAAATATGGCATTTCAACCTGAACCATTTCATCAACATGATTTAGAAAAAATAATTCAACGTGCACTAATTCAGATGCAAAAAATCAAGTTGCAGATTTTTGAAATACTCATATTCAAGTGGTCAACATACGGACAAGATAATTCAAGCCATAGAAATTCAAACTGAAGTACCAGTGCATCACACGGACAGCCCTAAGCAATCGAGACCGAATTTTATCCAGCAGACTGCTGTCATCATAGCTGTTCTGTTGTGTTATGAAGGTTTTTTCCAATCTTGAAAACCCCTGTGTTTACTGAGGTCTGAGTTAGATTATACACACAACTGACATAAACCGGACAACTTCACAGACTGTCCAAATACAATAGGCAATGGCTTTAAAATAATAATAAAAAATGGTAGTGGTTGATTTCGATGCACCTGTTTTGACTGAGCAGGTTTGTAACCATTGTTAATCACAAAGCACTTCCGTTTTCCCTCACCATGAACAAGAATGCCTTCGTCCACCAACACCTGCCACATGCCGACCGCTTGGCTCCTGGATTGGCCGCCCTCGTTGAGCTTCAACAGCCAATCGACGAGCTCCTTACCTGAGCAGCACTGTCTACAGACGTGAGATGAGGAAACAGGTAGAGTTTTATTATGAAGCTAGTATCGTAGCGAGAGATACCATTACATTTTCAAGAGGAAGAGGACACCAGTAGGAAAATACCTGTACGTCTTTAGGTGGTGCTTTCTGTCGCGGATCAGGGCGGGGTTGCGTTCTATCAAGCTGTTGTACACCACCCTCGCCGCCTTCAGGATGCGATCTGATACAAACTACATCAGGAGGAGGAGAAAATAGAAGCCCATCCATGAAGATCATCAGGAGCTTAACATTATGTATGAGTTTGACAGAGAGAGAGAGAGAGAGAGAGAGAGAGAGAGAGAGAGAGAGAGAGAGAGAGAGAGAGAGAGAGAGAGAGAGAGAGAGAGAGCAAAAGAAAGAGGGGGGAGAGAGGGAGAGGGAAGGGGAGAGAGGGAGAGATAGTGAGATAAGGTGAGATGAAAAACAAGGAGATTCATGGACAACAGCGAGAGCTGGCAACAAGAGCTATAATGAGAATATATGCAGATGGTAAGCTTCACACAAACAACCCGCTTCTACAGTTTGTCGGTGGAAAACAGAGGCTAGGAAAGTAAATTAGAGAGCAAAGTGTTCATCAGTGCTTCCGCATCGGAGTGATTGAAATTCAAAGAGAGGGGGAAAGAGAGGGGGAGAGGTGGAGAATGAGAGAGAGAGAGGGAGAGAGAGGGGGAGAGACAGAGGGAGAGAGAAACTGAGAGAGCAAGCGTGCTCATGGGAAGCTTGTGAGGTGAAACATGTCCACGGTTGTGAGCCGAGAACTGTGTGGGTGCCCGACTGTCATTTGTGTAGGAGTGTAGGAGGCAGAATGGTGAGAATTAATCAAACAAAAGCCAGAAAAGTAATGGCTGGTTTATACTCTCCCACACCTGAGCTCTGGGACTCCACAGTACATCCACTGGCCGACACAGAAGGCACGTTCTCCGTTAATGTCATTACAGTGGCCATGAAGGGACTTTAAACATATGTTCTGATCCATTTAGTTCTAAGCGTCTAATGGATATTTTTATTTATGAAATTGGACCGTTATTGATTATTGCATTATCCGAGAAAACTGGCTGCAATGTAATCCTCCACTAACGCCTGTCAACCGGAAATCTTGCTCCGAAATCTCGCTGTTGCCGGAAATTTCCCTTGGTCGTTAACATCTCAATCCTCCTTGATCCAATCTCTTAGATAACAGCCTAACACAACAAGCACTTTCTTCAGCTCTCACTCCCGTCTCCAACGCTCTCTTCCTGCTGAACCCAACTCTCGTGAGACTTCTCCTCCAGCAAAAACTTGATAAGACACAAAATCAAACTGACCACATCAAGTGAAAGGTAAACAAAAAAGTTGCATTTCTCTGTATGGATCCTTTTCATAATGATAGAATATAATCTGAGCCGAACGGTGACAAAAACAACCGTACACTATTGCCCCAAAAGGATTACATGGCAGCCCGTCCTCTAGACCTAAAATGATCTGAAAATAGTGTGGAAGATCCCCAAGTTCTCGGATAATGCTGACCAAACATGCCAAAATATTACTGCTGCATCTAGATTGTACCATCCAGTGTAAGGTTTTAAAACTGAATGAATAATTTGTTAGATGCTGAAAAGCGTCGGTTCTAAGCTTTTCAACTTACTTTGTTAGCATTAATACAATATTCATTTGACCGTACTGTGCCACAACAGAGACGTGTACGTCTCAGTGACAGCGCCCTGCGGCTCAAAGAGAAAACCCCAACATTTCTCTCCTCCTCCTCTGCCCCTGTTCTCCTTCCTCTGTCCTCGTGGTCTGGACTCCACGAGTGACTCAGACGGCCGTCTGTTTGTTCTCCCAGAGGCTCCGCTGTTTGTCCAAGGTTTGGGCTATGGGCGGAGCCTGCGTAGAGAGCCCCGGACAGCTGACCACTTCCAGTGTTCCCGCCAACGGCTGGGACCGACCGCAGCCGGCACATCAGTCTGCCTCTCTCTGCTGTCATGTTTCCTGGGACCCCCCCCCCCCCCGCCCGCCTCTCTGGCCCCCGTTAACCAATGTGTAGAGTGGAGAAATGACCGTAGGCCTCTGACCCCCTGTCTGCCGGATAAAGCTTGTTCTCACAGAGCCTCCCATGTACTGTAAGAGTCATCGTACACTGCATTAGCGCCCTCTGAATGCACCTGGAACAGGGGACTGGAATACACAAAGGCCGGCATCCACAGGGGATACCCACAAGAACTCTGAGTCGGAATCCACCGAAACCAAATACCTACACAATGAAACCATCTACAGGCAATGGCACCAACACACACACACACACACACACACACACACACACACACACACACACACACACACACACACACACACACACACACACACACACACACACACACACACACACACACATACACGCACACCCATATCGTCTCACATACATGCACACACACCGAGACATATACACGCACACACACACACACACGCATACTCACACACACAGGCACATATACACACACTACATTATCACACACACACTCAGCGATACCTACACACGCACACAACAAAATGCCCAATGTAACACACACACACACACACACACACTCACACAAACACACACACACACTGCGACACACACACTGCGACACACAATGTGACACACACAATGCAACACACACACACACAATACGACACACACAATGCGACACACACAATGTGACAAACATACACACACACACACACACACACACACACACACACACACACACACACACACACACACACACACACACACACACACACACACACACACACACACACAAACAGAAACATTGCCACAAATATTGGGCTGGCCAATTCCCAGAGCTGACATTGTGCCGCCCTAACGGGCTCCCTAGAGTCTACCCCGCCCCCCCTTCACCCCCACATATCCCTTTCCCAGGAGACGGAGCAGACAGCAGGTCACCAGCGGCGGCCCCTGCCTCCACCCTTAGGAGACCCCTAGTCACGTTCTCATGCTCGTCAACTTCAAGATCCAGAGGAATGGATTCTAGGAGGCCGTTCCCTTCATCACAGTGACAGCGTCTCTAGCTTGCGTAAGCAGCGGTTAACCTCACAGACCTGGAGGCCATCACACCAATAAAAACGTCCACAACACGACACTAGAATTACGTAAGCGGTTCCCTGGAGTACATTGGCCTTGAATTGTCTACACCTGCCTGGTTCCGGCCCTTTAAGAGGCTGCATCGCATGCAGGTCACCGCCTTATGTTGCTTAAATGAACCACGGGTCCAACTTGTCCCCACTCAGCCTCAAAGACCTTCACCAAAGGTGAGAGTCTGGTGGATATACCCGTTATGCTCAAACTCGTAATCCATTCACTCACCTCAAGTGTTAAGCCTGGACTAAGCCAGGCCTTACCTTAAACTGTGTACTGTGTGTCTAACAAGCGGTACCACCATGCCATGCGAAACCTAAACCTGTGGTGACCCTGTATTACTGCACTGGATGCAGTACCTAGCAGTCATTGAGTGGAACAGGGACTCCCAGGTGCGGTCTGTGTTTGACCTGATTTGAAGTGCCTGGAGGAGCGGGGCGGCGTGGGGTCGCGGTGACTGAACGGTGTGTCGCCGTCGTAGAAGGTGGGCTGAGAGTTCCAACGAGACGCATGTTTCCGCTGTGGCCGAAACTTTCTCTAACCCCCGTCGCTTCCTCCTCTACAAGCGACACGCCGGGTGGAAAACCCCCCCCCCCCCTGCCTACCTGTCATATCCCCTTCAGTGAGCGTCTGTCTGCCACTAAGCCACATACTACAAGCTGCCTGGGTTTTTGCACGTTCTTCAGTACTACAGTCACCAAAGCACTACAGCATTCCCTCAAAGCCATCTAGGGTGGGCTTCGTAGAAGGTCATCCTATAGGGGTAACCACGAGGAAGGGCCGGCTGAGAGGAGAGCATAGAGTAAATACGTTAAAGGTCTACAAACACTAGCTGGGAACTGTATTTGGAAACTGTATTTCATTGTCTTGACAATGAAATATAACACCCTTTCCATTCACAATAGAGGTCCAACCCCACTCATTTACCGTGGCTAAACTAGCAACACTACGTCAGTGGTGCCCTTTCATGTGCAATGTTAACTTGATGGACGGAAAGTGAAAATCTCTTGTATACAATGTAATCCAGTCCATCAATCTAATTGTAGACCATTTCATAAGAATGCATGTTATAAGGTAGAGCGTCCAACAGAGCTCTACTCTCTGTCCTGCGGTCGTGTTTCTCCTGGTAGGACCACAGCCAGCATTCAGACAACCTCTTCTGAGAGGAAATCACTAACTCCGTGACCGGAGATTCCTCTAAGATAGTCCCCGGCTTGATGTTTACAAGTCCTGGAAAAACACACATGGCTTTGGGGCTAATGCAGCTTCGGTTGTTTGTTTGAGGGGAATAATGAAGAACTTATTTCAGGGTGAACTACCAGGAGGCCTGATGCATAGAAATACACAGCGTCTGTCCTCAGAAAGGGGGTTAATTTCTCCCCTTTTATCTGAGCTGGTGGAAGATCCTTTGATAGACTGAAAGCTGTCTAGTTGAGGGCCTGAGCAGATTGACTGAGGGTAAATGAGGGATATGTACCCTGGCATGCTCTTCTGAGTCCTTGTTCCTCACTGCCACGCTAGGAGTGCATGGTAAGTAGTTAGCACTCGCATGGGCGGTAATGGAAGATAGGAGCGGAGCAACAACAAAAAGAACAAGTTCAGCAATTTGGGAGGATGCAAGCACAGCAACTCTGAGCAGCGGGCACTGAGGAACCTGGACATGACCACAGAGTCCGTGCAGAACGGGGTTTACAACTGTCGTCAATGATCAGCCAATAGCCAGATTGCTGATGAGCTAACATGCAGGACACTGTGGCAACAAAGAGTTAATAAGCAGCGAAATATAGATGAGATGTGATTTTGATATTAACAAGCATGATTTTAATAATACCAGGGTCAGGGGTTTAAGTCCCAATAAGACCAATAATGTTAAAGGTTGTGTGGATTGTAAGATAGACAATAATGAGACAGTTAAGAAGAAGTAAGTGACCATGTGGTCTAACATTTTTCCTTCTGTACGTCTCGATAAGCTGTATACAGTTTGAATTAGTATATGTTGATGAATCCCTTTCGATCCAACAATGGCTGACACTGTGTTCAGCAGAAGCAGATGCAGACTTAACAGAACATTGGCTAAGTGGTGAGCGATGGGAAGGTGGAGACTGATGAACCCGTTGACGGGTCCATCAATCTGTTAATTGTTGTTGCTTCTGCCAAACACACCTGTTTCATTGGGTCCTTGGAATCCAGACTTTCTGGTAGTGGGGTCTGAGAAAAAGAGGGAGAGAGAGGGGTAATTAGAATCATAAAATTATCATACATTTTGCACTGCTTCCAGTTTTGATGCAGACCATAAAATGCAAGGTACCTCAAGTATGTTGGGTTGCAATGGCTTATGTGTGTTATTCAAATCAAAATACAAATGAATAAAATATGCTTGATGATTCTGTGTATTTAAAGACAACAAAGAGAATTTTGGATGGGTCATGAACATCAGCAAACACACATACACCGCACCCACGCCACACATTTTCTTGATGAAAGGAATTGCTTTCATTTGACAATTCCCTTCTCATCTTGCTGAAGGGAGAACGCAAAGTGAGCGTTAACTTCCAAGGATTAACAACGTTGTCAGACCTCCGAGTGTCACTTAGTCTTAAAAGAACAGCTTGGACCAGATCAGATCACAGAATTAATAAAACTAAACAAAAAATAGATATAATTTAACCTACGATCTGTCATGCATGCACTTTGGTCTAAGCTGAACTTCCTCTTTATGAAGTGATTCCCTGCCTCAAATTTTATTATGTCCATGTTTATGACCCCTGGCAACTACTGTGCTGCCTATCAAAATTTGGGAACCATTCCAGCTGAGTTCACTTAGAAATATGCTTAATATGATGATGTTTATTAT
This sequence comes from Gadus chalcogrammus, assembly GCF_026213295.1. Classification (NCBI taxonomy): domain Eukaryota; kingdom Metazoa; phylum Chordata; class Actinopteri; order Gadiformes; family Gadidae; genus Gadus; species Gadus chalcogrammus. The sequence continues at coordinate 9,941,158 of NC_079412.1, read as the reverse complement.
ACAGGGCTATGGGGGAGACCTGTGCTTTAGCCTGTTGCTCCTAAGTTTTGGTTCAGGGGTACATTTTAGGATCAAAGCAATTATTGTGAGCTTTAGACAACATCGTTTCACTTTGACACTGTGTGAGACTGCACATGTGACTTGTTAGAGGAGCGGTTTATGACAGCCCGTCTACCTGTTTACACACCGTGCGAGATCTGCTGATCTGCTGCTATTCCTCACCATTTCACTGTCCAGTTCTTTCAAATTGTTCCCCCAAGGCCATAGCTGTAAATCCACTTTCATAATGGCAGTGAGTCAGCCTGGTGGCCAGCCAGCCTCGTCACAAGGTGAGAGAGTGGTGCACTGCCTTTTGGTTCGAAACAGCTTCTTTAAAAACGTTGAGAGGAGAATGGCTTGAACCTCAAAGGGTCACCACATAATGCATACAGCTTTTACCTGAAAGGGCTCTGGAGTCTGAGAGAATACAACACATTTCTATTAAATACACGCGCCCGGGAACGCGAGAGGAAAAACTCAAACAAAACGTAAACAGCAATGTGGGTCGACAGAGGAGCTTTTGGGATGCGAGGCATGCTGCTCTGCACACACTGCTCTTGGTCCTTAGCACCTCTGCGCCGGTGTGCAACCGCAACCACAGCAGCAGCCAGCATCCCTTAATGACTCTCCCTGCTTCCTGGGAGGCGCTGGGCGGCTGGGTGTTTAGCAGTGAGGAGTTCCTGCTAATGGACTCTCTCTCAGGGTGCGTTGCGCACGCCGATGAATGACAAAATGACGAAACATAGATGGTGGAGTGCAAGAAATGCTTCAACCGAGAGAGTCGCATTTTGCGCATACCGTCTGCACATAATTTCTCAAACAATGCTGTGAATGCCGCTGCCTGTGGTATTGTGCCAGAATGTTAATGGAGAAATGTCCCAGAGGTCAGTAGGATGGCACTGTGTGTGTATTGCCGTCCTTACATTGCCGTCCACCTCAAGTCACTCAAGCATTCGCGTCAGTTGTTTCTGGCTTTGTATATATTTATTAGATCCTATCTGACATGACAAAATGAGTCACGAGTCACACAGAGAGGAGAACCCTGAAAAAGGGAAATGTGAGTTTTGATATCCTCTTCTCTTCAAATAAATAGACTGCAGCCAAGAAGCTGGAGCATCTTGGTGACACGTACCAAACAATGTATCTGTTGGGGCATATATGCAACATTTAATGGCAAAATTGAGTGACGTGTGCCATTATTAAACCTAATGTCATTCTAATAGAGATTCTAGATTTCCCAAAAGCAACATGTTTAACCTTTTGCAAAAAATGTAGTCACAGCGGAGATGTTTGGTGAGATAATTGACCTTTGAAGTAATGTCTCATAATAGTCAAAGTCCAGTAAATGTAGAGCCCTATTCTGGCCCTTCCTGTGACCTGACGGCTCCAGCTACATGAACTTCCTCTTGTGCATTCTTCAGCACACCCTGGCGCTCCTCAACGACGGCCGTGAAGGAGTGTGAAAAGGGGTGGATGGAGGTGAACAATAAACAATGCACTATTAATAACCGCATTTTTAATAAGGAATCAAACATGATGTCTTTGTCCCATTTCTTCCTCTTCTTTCCACTTCTGTATCAAAAAAAATACCGTCAATACTTATAACTTATTAATACTTCTAATAATCCTTAAGATGTTGCTTGATGTAGGTAAAGAATAGGATGTTATTTAACATGTTACTTACTGATCTTAATTTGACAAACCTGTAGTCCTCATGCAGCGTAGCAGACTCGGCCAGTGTACACCAGTATGAACACCAGTATGTACACCAGTATGTACACCAGTATGAACACCAGTATGAACACCAGTATGTACACCAGTATGTACACCAGCAGCTAACACCAGTAGGAGACACAGCGCCAGCAAAGAGACTCTGCCATCACTGCCAACCACTACCGTCTAAGATAGCATAGCCCTAGACTAAGGCACTATAGGATTATGCCATAAATCAAAACCAGCATCATACTACCAACGAAGAATTCTTGCTATTGGGTTGATGATACTTTAATAAGGTATAATTGAACTATTGTACTCACGGTGAGTCTGATTTCATAATTCCCCTATAATAACAATAACAACCTTCTAACGACAATAACATGACAGCAATACCAGCCTTCTATACTTCTTATTCTAACAGTAGCCTAATAAGATTACTACTTCAAAGCACATCACGGGTAACAATCTGCTCTTCACATCTGCATTATGTCAACAACTAATCGTCCACTAAAAGCAACTACCTCCTAATGGCACTAAAGAGGTCATTGTCCTATTAGATCGTTGTCTGGAATAGCCTACCCAGCTGATGCCTCGTATGGTCGCCCGCTGCTTCAGGGCGCCTCGGTCCGGGAACACTTGATAGTTGTAACTCCGGAAGAGATGCATGGTCTTCTCTTAATAAGAAAACCAACCACAGCGACAGACAGCGACTCCGCAGAACGGTCGATCCACTCGAGACATACTTTGAGGTATGCTAGATATCACACTTGTGCATTAACAGCGTACAAGTGGTGGTAGTAGCAGTAGTAGGCGCAACAGTTAGTTGTCAGATCCATTCAGGAGTCCATATATGTTTTTTTAATTCGACTTATAAAGCAAAGAACAGCAACAGGATTCCAAAAGCTATAGACGTCATCTGCCAAGAAATTATGTTCACAAAAATTCCAGGCACTGGAGAAGTCTGCTGCTTCTTCGTCTGTATCCAAACAAGCATGACGACACGTTTTTGTAGGAAACGCGCAAGTTGTGTCTTCAGCCGCCCCCAGCGCCCGCAGCACAGCCGCCCCTCCGCCTGCAGCACAGGCGCACTTTGCTGCCCGCGGGCTGCGGGGTCAGTGCGCTTCACAGCGCCTCATCAGAGATTAAAGCGCTCCGTTCAGTTTAGCCTCTCCAGTCTGTTGTTCATTCATTTCGTTTAATCAAACCGTCTGCGATCGTCTGTGGTCGTATTTTGTGTAGGCTAACAATTACTTTGAATTTAGGAATCGTCGGATATCTAAGAAGCTTATATCTAGACTATAAGTATAGTCTATATATAAGCAGAGGAGATATTTAAGTAGCTCAATTTAATTTAAAAATAAATAACAATATAGCCAGTAAGTATATTATATATGCTAGGCTTTGTGCTTGTTTCCTTTTGTTCCTTGTACAGTAAGAGACTAAAGGCCTACTTCTTCACATGCACTGCCTAGAGTGCTGTACAGGTGGTTCGCAACAGCATTTCAGGCTGCTGCTGCTGCTGCTGTTTGCGCTGTGGGCCATGCACGCCACACAACATGCCAGTAGGACTACTTATCAGATGGGCTAGATTTATGGCCCACTGCTGTATGTGGGCTTGAGATAAAGAGTTTCAAGGGCAGACCTTTGGGCTTGCGATGGCTGGGGCGACGCTGAGCTTGCACTGTGCATGGGCCGAGACTAGTTAACACACGACCACTCTTCGAGTGCATGGCTGTTTACTCTTGGCGTTGACGATGGGTTGAGGATATTGGTGTGATTGGAGGGCTGCCAATGTACAGGAGGCCCTAGTCAATGAAAATATACCCTTGGCTACTCTTTATCGAGATAAATCTACTTTTTTATGAAGGGGGATTGTGTCTCACCGGGTTTGAAAGTCCCAGTGCTCACAAACACTTTTAAATCCTGCTCTCTGTAATATCAATATTGTTAGGGGAAATAACTGAATCAAACTACTGATCAAATGTGACTGTTCAGCTGGATTACATTGTAAGTTTCCCAAAAATTATGAAGATAAGGCTAGAATACAGATGTTAATGTGCA
>NC_079412.1:9872342-9934842 GCF_026213295.1 Gadus chalcogrammus | reverse complement strand
TTAAAAGGTCATTATGGATGAAGGCAAAAAGCATGCAGTGCTGTGTGCTACTGAGTCTCTGCACAAATGTACTTGTTATAACGGTAATCTTAGTATTCTGCAGTGTCCCATAGTCATTTAGGAATAATTTAAGAGCAAATAAGTGACCACTCTGTGGTGGCAATTGTACTATTACACTGGACATTACCTAATTTTAAGGTTGACAATGGTGTTAATAAAGTCAATACCGCTAACATTTTATCTGTATTTTTATATTTGTATATGTATTTTTATTTCTCCATTCCATACATGAGAAGCAAAATTAAAAGGATCTCACAACACTGAAAACTGAGCGTCATATGCCATTACATAATGAACCCAAAATGTGTTGTTTTTATTCAGCAAAGATATCTGATATTTTTATTTTATACATTTTACCTGAGGTCTTTTCTTCAGGCTTGAGAGGTTTTCGTAACATCCTGCTTGCCTGCTACTCTTGTCATTTCTCATCGGCTCGGAAACTTTGAGAGTTTAGTCTAGTTCTAGGCAGGGTTTGACTCAGGCAACTTCCTGTGTCTCTCTGATTGGTCATGAACCTCAGGCTTGGGGCATCAGGGGGAGGATAGCAAAGACACTGTCTTTGGTGATCGTGTGAATAGGACTGTGAGCCTGTGTGAGCCTGTGTGTGTGTGTGTGTGTGTGTGTGTGTGTGTGTGTGTGTGTGTGTGTGTGTGTGTGTATTTGGGTAGGGGATGCAGTCTCACACACTCAGGCTCACACAAATAGTGAATGTTGTGACCTGGAGATAAATCACCTGATGCAATAATTTTTCATTGCTTGGTAAAATAATGTTGAAAGATGAAAACAACTGATGAAAAAAATACCTTTAGCTATAGCTTTTCCCCCTACGATAACACTGAATACTGCATTAGAAGTTGTGTGTTTTGTTTACGAGTTTAAAAAGGTCCCATGGCATGAAAATGTCACTTTATGAGGTTTTCTAACATTCATACGAGTTCCCCTAGCCTGCCTATGGTCCCTCAGTGGCTAGAAATTAAGTTAGGTGTAAGACGAGCACTAGGTAACCTGCTCCGCCTTTGAAAGATGAAAGCTCAGACGCTCCGATTTCGAATTTGGCCCCATATGTCGTCATAAGGGGCCAAGTTACCTCCCCTTTCTCTGCCTTGCACCCCCAGAGAATTTGGTCCGCCAATGAGCTACGACCGTGCAAGCGCCACGTGCGTGTGTGTGCGTGTGTGTGTGTATACACACACTGTAACGCAAGTGTTGTACACTTCTTTGTTATTTGGATAACCGTTCTGGAATTGGGGAAGGAATTGGGGGAAAGGAACTTTGGCTTTGACTCCCTGAAGTACATGAACCGCGACATGGAGGAGAAAGGGATTGTTGCCCGCGATTGTCTCCCGCCTGAGCCCCGCTGCCCGCTGCCGGGGCACCACCGCCACGGGGCACCGACGCCGTGGGGGACCACCGCCGCAGGAAACCACGGGCCCGCCCCGATGCATAATATATTTAGATATAGAGCTCCAGGACTGCCGCCGGAGCACCAGGAGTGTTCTGCAATATTTACAGAACACGAACACGGCCAAAAGCTGCGCCTCGCCATTATAATACATCCACTGTAAACACGAGCGTTTGGTACCTTGGCCAGAAGCTGCTCAGGGCCACACCCCCACCCTCTACCTTGACCTACCTTGAATTCTCTTAACATTGAACCATTATTTGTTGAAAAACGTAGTTATATTCAGAGGCAAAAAAACCCAGATACGTTATTTCAATGCATATTCAGTGCTTGGAATTCAATGGCTTTTTATTTTAAAAATCAGATGGCACAGATTTACTTCCATAAAATACAGTATAAATTCGTTGTTCGATGATTAACTCAGAGAGACCTTTTTGTGTCCACTATGGTAACTCCTTAAACAAAAATGGTGTAGCTCCACAATTTATTATTTACAAGAATCTAATGTTGTAAGATTTAAAATAGCTAAACAGGACACAAGATATGTCTGGTAAAAACAAAGACAGGGGCAGCCTATTAAGTAAAGTGTATACTGACCTTGAAGGAACTTGCTCACAAAAGCTAATTAAGTTATCACAGTTGTACATAGAAATACTTTCCTCAACATAGCACAAACAATTTATTTTCATACACAAATCAGCTGAAAATACAGAATCTTTCTTCAGATTGTAGGATTGTTCAGATTGTAGGATCAAGAGCTTTCACAACCTTTCAATGATAGTGCAGTCAAATTATCTTGGAGCTGTTGGAGTTGAGTGGCAATGTTCACCCTCCCAACAATAGCCGATAATCTCATCTCAATCTGTCACACACCAGTTGATGCCCGCAGCAGGGCTGTCTGCCAAGCCGCCGTCAGGGTGGAAGAGAATAGCAGAATACTGCATTACCTTCTTCACAGCCTTCTAGAAAGCTTTTTCTCCTGTACCAATTTATTGAAAATCCTCGAATGCATGACATTTTTGTAGAAACCTGCTTAATTATTTCATTTGGTCTTGAAAGGTCCTGATTGTTTTAATGACAATTTGTCTGTATTTGATCGACTAAAAGGAACTTCTTTCAAAGACACAACGGAATTAAACTGCAGTCTCGATCTGGAAAGTTGTGCGTTACTTGTTCGAAGATACCCCCTACCTCTCTTTGCATGTGGACGTGTTTGATCAAATCTACATTACCACTAGGCCTACGTGAGTGAGGATGGCACGTCCACCAACTACAAAGACGGCTATATTACCTGCAAAACCTACCTTTGTTATTCAAGCATCAGCATTGCGACCAGTAAATGAAACAATGATAGTTAATACAAACATACCAACAGAAGAATATATTTTGAAGGCAAATGTTACAGTGTGACACGTCCAGTGTGGTGCCAACTTGTGTTAAAGGCCCACTATGCAACTTCGGGCATTTCTTCGCTGTTTTCTTGGTTTTGGCACGCACATTTCTCTACACAGCGCCCCCTACAGCTTCGTAGTAGATATTTCACAACACTGTCGTAACAACTCGTCGACGACCCTTCCCCATGCACTTCTACGCGAGCCATGTGCATTTGTTTTCAAAGAAGCCGGCGAATGCGTGGAGCCATGTCCGAAGTAGATGTTCATAAAGTGTAGGCAAGGTTATACATTTTTAAAAGGGTGTATTTGTATTGCAATAAACATAAATCCATCCTTTTTTATAGCTGACGGGGAGAATTTATATCCTAGATTATAATTGTTTTATATTAGGTTGAACAGAACAATCAGTGTAAGAGGTTTGGCCAACATAATAATCTAAATAAACAAGAACCTGGATTCGGGGATTCAGTCTGTATCTGGGGGACGAGACAGACGAACAGCAAAAAACCAATGGGAACAAAGGTGTTTATATGGTTTGCAACCAAGCAAGCTAGAAACATACAGGGCTCACAACAAAACGGTCGAGAAAACAATTTTTACAGGGCTCGCAACAAAATGGTTGAGCAAACACATTTGTACAGAGACTATCAACATCAAGAATGCCACGAAGACAAAGGCCAACCAAGGGTAGGCCTACTTCAAATTTCAAAAGCAACACGACCGAGTCGGCGTCTGATTTGTAAACAACGTTTACTCGTGTCTGGCCTCTCTGCCGGTCAGTCTCCCTTTTCTCTACTTCTGTTCCTCCGACATTGGGTTTCTCTGTCTCTTTTTAGTCGGCTGATCTATGATGAATATAACAATCCCTTAGTGACCTGTGTTTACATCGAGCCGGTTCCGTGTATGGGGGTTTGTGCCGTAAAGCAATTCGCTACATCGCGAGACCCGAGACTCCCGCGAGAGTGGGCGGCGGGTCGCCGGCAGAAATATATTCCTTTTCTCCGCCAAGATGCGCAAGGGTGAGTCGAAACAACGAACAATCGAACAAAAATGTATAATAGAACCATCGCAATGACTCTTAGCCTGTTATATTAAGGTAAATCAAGGCAAAAAAGTCCCCGTTCACTCGTGTCTGATCTCTTTTCTGGTCCATTCTTCTTTTGTTCCACCGACGGTCGCCTCTTGGGTCCCTTATCAGTCGATTGATCCATGATGAATGCAACAATTGCCTCGCAACTGGCTGTTTATATCTAGCCGGTTTAATGTTTGGGTGTGTGTCTGTGCCGTAAAGCATTTTCGAAACTACAATCTGACTACATTTTCGAGGATACTTCCGCTGCGTCACATCCGGAATGTCCCGGTCCGAGCAGAGCAAGTTGCATATGCGCTTTTTCACTGGAGAGGCGACATGGGTAAATGACACACCCACCAATCGACCCAGAAATGGATGCAGAACCATCAGCATAACTCTCAACCTGCATACTTAATGTAATTTTGGCTAAAAAAGTTGCATAGTGGGCCTTTAAAGAGAAAGAAAGAGATCTACCTGGAACTGCAAGCCGTGCTGGTGTGATCAGTTCCCATGGTGCTATACAAGTTGGGCAGCAGTGCTGAATGGATAATCGCCATTCAGTTCGGGGTGCATAAAAGTACTGGCTGACCAATTGCGAACTACTGCAGCTGCTGATGCCATCTCTCTAAGTAACAAAGTCGTCGCACCCACCCCAAACCAATCTGAATAAATGTATACATGTCGATTAAAGCGGACTACACCACCTCTTCTAATCCGACATAGATTCTGATCCGACCATAGAATTGTATTCCGATTGAGGTGTAAGATTATTTTTTATTCCGATTGAGCTGTTCTTGCACTTCTGTCCATTTAAACCCGGCGTGTGAGTAATTGTTATACTCACCAGCGGGGTGTGTATTAGAATACTATATTAGTAATTGTGTGATTGGTTTATTAGTTTAAACAAATCCACATTATACTCCGTACCAGAGGGTGGCGCTATAGAGCACTGTGTGACATTACAGATGGCATTAGAAGAACAAGGTATTTTGTTTTGGCTGCTGCTGTGATGTTTTTTTTCTTCAACCTATTACCGAACATTCACTAGTCGATTCTTTATTAGACCATGTAGCTTTTAAATGTAATTTTACGAAAAACAAAGAAGTTGTTTTCAAACACAACTCTATTATTCTGTCACTTCGCCGTCTCTGCGGTGCTGAGGATCGTCCAGGACATTACATCATAGGTTAAGAGATTAGTGTTTACCAGCCAGAACTAAACTTAAACATCCTAAAACATTCCACGCTTACGTGTATTAGTCAGGACCCGTTCACACATTGTGCTATAATGGGGACGAGCAGGACGTACCTCAGCATAGGGTATGCTACGTTTGGTACGCTGGTGGGAATTTCGGCCTTTTTCGTCTGGAACATCGCGTATAAACAACCATGGACGGCGGCGATGGGAGGCTTGTCAGGTATGGTCACTCACTTACGTCTCATGTCTAACACATCTTCCCTTTTGATGTTCCTCATACCTTTTGGTCTAAACCCCACCTTGCGGTAAATATGTATTTGATAGTCATCTGCATTATCTTCATCATTAAGCATTAGACCTAGATCTCAGTAAGTAAGCATCATAATTTAACAAGATATTAACTAATATACATAACAATAAATATACGTATGTAGTATGTATGATTATGTATATTACATCTACATGTTATTATGTATCATTGATTATGATCCTCAACACTAAATACGATGCAGACGCTCCTCCTTGAATCCCTGTCGCAACAACCCACGTATAGGATAGTACGGCCACACCAAACGCGTAACACTAGCGGTCATGTTTATTTCTGTCACCAGGAGTCCTGGCCCTGTGGTCTCTTGTGACACACATCATGTATCTCCAAGACTACTGGCGCACCTGGCTCAAGGGGCTCAAGTTCTTCATCTTCGTCGGTGTTGTCTTCTGCCTGTTGGCCATCGTGGCATTCATCACTTTCCTGACCGTCGCCATCACGCAGAAGCAAAGTAATTTATAATGCATACTTTTTATAGCAATATAAGTACATCAAGGGGTATTAGCTTTTACATGCATAACAATGTTATTTATCACAATGTATCAAGATCAATTTGGAAAACATTACTACTAATAAGTTGGACACCGACCATAACTGATACGGTTTGGACCAAGCTGTCCATCATGTTGACATGCGCTACAAGGGAAATAATGGAAAGAGTCACTCTGTCCTACAGCTCCAACTGACCCACAAAGCCTGTACCTGTCCTGCGTCTGGAGCTTCATGACCCTCAAATGGGCCTTCCTGTTGGCCATGTACTCACACCGATACCGGCAGGAGTTTGCAGACATCAGCATCCTCAGCGACTTCTAGTCCACCAACCTCGTCAGACTCACTGGAGAATGCTTCTGATGGAGATTTGAACAGCATGAGCTGTTGAATGAGCTTCTGTTTCAAGGGGAGGAAATGCGTGTAGTGCTGGATTTAAAAAGAAGTCATGAGACTCTCTTCCACATGCATTTGTCCTACGTGCTTCATACACACAAACAGTGGTTTTACAACCTGTTCTCCCACTTGACGCGTGTGTGTGTGTGTGTGTGTGTGTGTGTGTGTGTGTGTGTGTGTGTGTGTGTGTGTGTGTGTGTGTGTGTGTGTGTGTGTGTGTGTGGCTGTGTATTTCTTTTTTTGAATGCCAGGCTCATTCTTTTAAAGGACTACATACCTATCGGAAGAGTAATTTTAACTGCAACTACCAATTGTGTATAATGTATTTTGTTGTACCACAACACCGAGTGCTAGAACGGAAACTACTCAAGCTTCATTTTATCAGACACTTTATACGTTAATGCTGCCCCCATTGCTTTGTCGACGTCCCCAGCGTAACGTCTGGAAGTAACAATATTTCTCCCCTCGCCGCAAATATTCCTGTTTTTCTTCTTAACCAAGGTCACTTTGGATAAAAAAAGATATTTCCTGGTGAAGTCTACCGTTATACTCACCTTTTTTAAATAGCTTTTCTGATGACAGTGAACATCTATGTAGTATGTAAGCCTGTCTGTCTATAGCCATAAAGATTTTGAGCCGAACAAAGACAGAAATGTTATTATACTGGGGTAGTCATTTAAGATGAGGAGTCATTGTTGGAAAACAAAGTTTGTTATTTATCTTTTGGTTGTAGTGCGGTCTGAGGCATTACATTCTTGGCCTCATGAAGCAGATCCTATCAATATAAGTAACACTTGACATAGTCATGTGTTAAAAGCTACCTTTTTTTTTTAAAGCGGCTGCATAGAATGCCAATTTTCAAAGAACAGGGCCTGGGTCGTTTTACAGATCATTTCAGTTTTATGCCACTAGGTGGAGACTTCTCTTTGCTTGCTGAGTTAATTTGACGACTTTAACATTCCCCTTCGGAGAAAACATGAAATTTATTAGACAAATAATTGCACTTTAGATTTTGAATGATATTTCTGCTTGTCTACTTTGGCATTCGTCTACAGACCCAAATGTGTCATTACCACTACACACTCTCATCATGTATTGCTTGCCTCTAGCTCAATACAATATTGGCATTTAATTGTTTGGATTTATTATGTTTGTGTTTGTCAAATTGAACATGTATTTGTAAGTTATTGTTTATAACCCAAGACTTTTATTATGTTTTGTCCTAAGCATATAAGCCCATTACTGTTATTTTTAAAGAATTTAAGGAAGTTGGTATGAGATTAAGAATCCCTTAAACATAAACATATTGTGATTGTGTTTTTAGTAATTTGCCCTAGTGGGAAAATTACTATTGCAACAGGAGTATATATATATTTAATAATAATAATAATAAATTAAATGTATATAGCGCTTAATATGGTACTCTAAGACGCTTAGACAGCATGGCTTATTTGACAGCAATTGGTGTAACTTCATAGTAAGCTCCACCAAGAAGGTTTTGAAGGTCATGGATTTCGAGATGTTTAATCAACGCCGGCGCCGCCTTCTGAACATCTTAGGTCTGCCTCATGCTACTGGAACTCCTCCCGTGATAAGGTACAGCATTGCCTTCTGAATATCTTAGGTCTGCCTCATGCTACTGGAACTCCTCCCGTGATAAGGTACAGCATTGCTTTCTGAATATCTTAGGTCTGCCTCATGCTACTGGAACTCCTCCCGTGATAAGGTACAGCATTGCTTTCTGAATATCTTAGGTCTGCCTCATGCTACTGGAACTCCTCCCGTGATAAGGTACAGCATCGCTTTTCAATACTAATGCAGTTTAACTCATCGGGTCTATTCACAACATAATCTGCTGTGATAATACTCGGGTGGTCAGCTTTTCATATCTTCATAACAAGACATATTAATGACAAATAATTGCACGTCAATAGCTGTAATTACTGCTTGTATGCAACTTGCCCTTAAGATTTCCTAGATCCCTTTGTGTTTTTTTTTTTACCACTTAACTCTTTAATTCATCCAAATATATGTAATTCATTTATTTCAACTTTGTTAAATGACATGGCATTTGCATCTAGATTGTTAACATTTTCCCTTAACAGTAATGCTTTCTCCTAAAGTCTATTGTTTGAGCTAAACATGGCTGGTCATAGATGCGATAGAAGGCTTGGTGGCGTAGTTGTGCTAGATCAACCAGATAAAATACAGAGCCCTCCACTGACCTGCTGGCCCAAGGTTAGCTCAGGGTTAGATAAGGTGTCCACTAAAAGCAATGCACTCATGGAGCCTAGTTGAAGGTCACATGTAACAATTAGGGTCAAATGTTTTAGCAATCCGTACATACCAACATATGTTCCTCCTAGGTGCCACAGCCATGGAGCAGGAAGGGTCCCGTTATGTGGTGGATCGGCCCACCTATAACATTGCCGATTTCGATAGAGATTTTGACAAAAAGGATCGGCAGTTCCCAGTGGGAGAGAAAGTGAAGAAACTCTTCAGGTATAAGATCCTTTGCATGGATGCATACAAAAATTACCTGGATAATATGTGACTTGCATTAAGAAAAATTAAACCTGCACTGTGACAGAATGTCATTGGTGGAAGGAAAGAGTAACGTAGATCAAGTTAAAAGATTGTCCCCTGAATGGGGTTTTGAGCAGAGTGTTCCTCTGTGTCAGGTGCTCTGGGGCCCGGCTGAAGGCCCTGCTGTACAGACACCTGCCCGTGCTGAGCTGGCTGCCCCGCTACAAGGTCAAGGAGAACCTGCTCGTGGACGTCGTCAGTGGGGTCAGCGCTGGTACTATACAAGTGCCCCAAGGTCTGTCTCTGTCTCTGTCTCTGTCTCTGTCACTCTCTCTGTCTGTCTCTGTCTCTCTCTCTGTCACTCTCTCTGTCTGTCTCTGTCACTCGCTCAGCCTGCCTCTGTCTCTCTCTGTCTCTCTCTTTGACCGTCTCTGTCTGTCACTCTTTCTCTGTCTGTCTCTGCCCCTCTCTTTGACTGTCCCTGTCTCTCTCTCTGCCTGTCTCTGTCTCTCTCAGTCTGTCTCTGACTATCTCTCTGTCTGTCATTCTCTATCTCTGTGTCTCTGTCTCTGTCACTCTCTCTCTCTGTCTCTGACTGTCTCTCTGTCGGTCACTCTCTATCTCTGTCTGTCTCTGTCTCTCTCTCTGACTGTCCCTGTCTCTCTCTCTGTCTGTCACTCTCTATCTCTGTCACTCTTTCTGTCTGTCTCTGTCACTCTGTCTGTGTCCCTCTCTAGAAAACCACTATTAGGTGAATGTGATCAGTACAAAAATGTTCTAGCACGTAGTCTTTCTAGTCTGGTTTTACGATTCTAGACTCTTGTCCTGTGCTATCTCTATCTTCAAATAAAGTGATAACATTAACACTAGCCTTCTCTCGCGTGGTTTCTGGGAGCTTCTATAGCCAAAAACAATATTTCCCAATAACGTGGCTGCAAACGGACAGATGAACGTGGCTGCAAACGGACAGATGAATCTAAATGTTTTTACGTATTGTATTTGACAGATGAACTATCATATTGTCTCCTTTCCTCAGGCATGGCATTTGCTCTCCTGGCTAGCCTTCCTCCGGTAAATGGCCTCTACTCCTCCTTCTTCCCCCTCATCCCGTATTTCTTCATGGGCACGGTCCACCAGATGGTCCCAGGTAAATCTGGGGGATTTATGTGCACTCCTCTTGATTTTTAGGACCAGTGATTAGTTTCCCGGGGCCCCGGGGCCCCTGGGCTGCCCTGCTTCAACGAGCCCACACTCTGCCCTTAGTCTTCCCAATGGGCTGCTTCAAGGCGACGGTAAAAACAGATCATCATCAGGGCCATGTGTCCAGGTACCTTCGCTGTGCTCAGCATCATGGTGGGAATGGTGTGTCTGCGGCTGGCCCCGGAGTCAGACTTCAGTCATTTCAACGCCACACTCAACGCCAGCGTCGTGGACACGGCCAGGATGAACGACGTCCGGCTGGGAATATCTGGAACACTCGCCTGCCTCACAGCTATCATACAGGTAATGCAATCAGTTCTGCTTTTGCCGCCTGAAAGACCTCAATCGGCCTCTATTATGTATATAGATCTATAGATCTATAGAAAAAGCAGTTCAGTAATTCATCACGTTGTCGTCACCTTAACGTCACATTGTCGTCGCGCTGACGTCACGTTGGCGTCGCGTTCACTTCACGCCTTCGCCGTCACATTGGCATCACATCGAGATCGCACTGACTGAAAGATGTCATTTCAGCTCATTGCCGATAAACTGTTGTAGCGTTGCTGTTTATTGTGTTGTCGCCCCTGTGTCGTGTGTAGATGGGCCTAGGCCTCATGCAGTTTGGCTTCGTGGCCATCTACCTCTCGGAGTCCTTCATCAGAGGCTTCATGACGGCTGCAGGACTACAGATCCTCATCTCAGTTCTCAAGTACATCTTTGGGATAAAGGTGCCGCCCTACAGCGGACCCCTGGCTGTAGTGTATGTAAGTGATGTCTGGAGGTTAGTGACCTGAGCTGTCTTCAGCTAAAGACCACGGTATAGTCTTTATGTTTTGTAATGAACCTACCCTGTTCCTCACTGCGCTCCACTAGACTCTGATAGACATCTTGCGCGGCCTTCCCCACACCAACGTCGCCTCGCTGCTCTTCGCCCTGATCAGCAGTGTGGTCCTCATCGTGTCCAAGGAGCTGGGGGCACGCTACCGCCACAAGCTGCCGTTCCCCATCCCCATGGAGATCCTCATAGTAAGAAGCAGCCCACACTATGCTTGTTTTTCCTATGAATTGCACTTTTGCATCTACACTTTGCATTGTTTTTGGATCCTTCTTTAACGATGGGTCTTTGCGCATTACTGCTTACATAGGTGGTGGTGGCCACGGCCTTATCCGGGCCTTTGGACCTGCCAGAGAAATATCACATGGACATAGTGGGGGAGATTCCTCTGGGGTAACAAATGGCCTCTTCAGCCTCATGCCGTATGCAGGCCTGATTCAGTGATGTTATCATGTCTGTATCACTACCGCAAACCGTAACCACTCCTGGCATGTGTCTCCTAGCTTTCCTGCACCCATCCTGCCGGCAGTGTGTGAATGGGAGGACATGTTGAGCACTGCCTTCTCCCTGGCTATAGTTGGATATGTTATCAACCTGGCCATGGGCAGGACCCTGGCCGCCAAGCACGGCTACGACGTGGACCCCAATCAGGTGCAGAATCAACCACAACTGCTTGGCCTCTACCATGTCTTCAATTTATAATTTGACCCTTTTATCAAATATTGAGTACTATATCAGTTCACAAGCTGTTTTAATGTTCATTCAAGATGACATGACATGATAAGTGTATCCTGCTATAGATTGCTAATATCAGTTCATCATGTTGTCACTTCATCACGCTATCGTTATGCGTGTTACCCCACAGGAAATGTTGGCTCTAGGATGCAGTAATTTCTTCGGGTCGTTCTTCAAGATCCACGTCATCTGCTGTGCCCTCTCGGTGACCCTCGCCGTGGACAACGCCGGGGGGACCTCGCAGGTGGGGAGGGGGCCCTGAGCTGCCCCACTAAACACATACAACCTGCAAAAGCAATCTAGGTCCCACTAATACCTGCCACATACCCCTCTGCCTCTTCCATCCCATAGTTTGCCAGCCTGTGTGTGATGCTGGTGGTGATGATCACCATGCTAGCCCTGGGCGTGTACCTGAAACCCCTGCCTAAAGTATGTGGGCGCAGAGCTGCATTATGGGAAACATTAAATTAAGCGGCCACCACAGACATTACAGCTGTGTAATATGTGGTACTGCGTCGCTCTCCGTTTTTTGCAGTCGGTGCTCGGAGCGCTGATTGCGGTCAACTTGAAGAATACCCTGCTGCAGCTCTCTGACCCCTATTACCTGTGGCAGAAGAGCAGATTGGATTGCGTAAGCCTTGGCCATGCATCACAATGCCGCACGCTGTCATGCAAAGTCGTTCCATTGTTTTTCCCGGTGCTTTTTTTTCTTGTATCCAGTGTGTGTGGGTCGTGTCGTTCCTGGCTACGTTCTTCCTCAGCCTGCCGTATGGGGTCGCCATCGGAGTGGGCTTCTCCATACTGGTGGTTATATTCAAAACACAGTTGTAAGTGGGAGGCATGGGGCTTTATCATTAGCACTCGTTTCTAATTGCATGTAATTTCTATTTTAACGCAAACTTTTCCTCTCATAGTCGAAATGGTTCAGCAATCGACCAAATTAAGGATACGGATATCTACAAAAATCCTAAAGTGTACAGTAAGGTACTGAAAATTCCCTAGCATTCACACAAGCATGCACCCACAAGCACACACACAGCCACACACACACACACACACACACACACACACACACACACACACACACACACACACACACACACACACACACACACACACACACACACACACACACACACACACACACACACACACACACACATAATCACATACATAATCACATACAAACAAACACACACAAGCACCCCCGACACACACACACATACACATGCAGCCCACATACTTGCACAAGCATGTACACATTATTTTTGCAACATAACGTGCAAGTTACTGTATGTTCTCCTAAAATATGGTTCATTCCTGGACAGGTGGCTTCTGTGAAGGGTGTGAAAATAGTAAACTACTGCTCTCCACTTTACTTTGCAAATGCGGAAATCTTTCGACAGAAGGTCATCAAAAAGGTACTGTGAATGAATGGCCTTGTTTCACCGCCAATCACGGTCAACCCTGTTTGCGTGCCTGCATTGTCGCTGTGTGTGTGTGTGCGTGTGTGGGTGCATGGGTGCTTGTGTTTACCTACAAGTGTTTGCTTGTAGACCAATCTGGACCCTGGCAAGGTTATCCTGGCCAGGAGGAAGTTTGTGAAGAAACAGCAGAAGGAGAAGGAGAAGGAGGATAAGAAGGACAAGGAGTCGCGACGCAGGAAGCCCAGTAGTCTGGTCACCATGAAGACACAGGTGGGGCTCGCTCGGCGTTGAAGGGGACCTGGAAGTGATATAATACCGACCTACTCTACGGTATAGTGAGGCACGGGAGCCTCCAGCCATTGAAACTTTGTGCCGTGCATTTCTGAAAAATAATTGAATCTGAAAGTGTTGTGTGCATAGTCTCTAACCTGCCATCACTTTCCATTTCATGTGCAATATTTATATTGTTTATATTCCCTGAAATCATTTGACACCCTGAGCGGTGAATCCGAGGGTATTGCATACATCCCTTATTGATGAGCGCCCGTCTCTTTTCATCTATTCCTGCCGCTCCTCCCCAAGACAATCTCACAGCTTGAGCTGCAGAACGACTTCGACCCCAAAAGTGATTCCCCCACCACCAGCTATGTCAACTTCCACTTCAGTGACGGTGGGTTGGAGGACCAGATGCCCGGCGGCGGGCCCCCCGACAGCCCCTCGGCCCTGGACTCCCAGCCCATGCCCTTCCACACCCTGGTCCTGGACCTGGCCGGCGTCTGCTTTGTGGACCTCAACGGGGTGAAAGTGCTCACCAAGGTTAGCTCCGTGTGTGTGATCAGCATAAGATCCCAGACGGGAACTATGGGTATGACATGTATGTGGTTCAGCCTGTGGTGGGGTGGTTATTGAATTGGCGGAGTTTTGTTGGGTAATGTTTTGACCAATCCAATCCTACTCCCCACCCAAAAATCGCCATTTTGTTTTTGATTTTCTTCACCTCCAACCAGATGAACTCCTGCTATGAGATGCTGGGGATTAAACTGCTCCTGGCCAACGTTCAAGGTAAAACAATCAGATCTATTATTTGTGGTTAAATGACTATCAAGTAACATGGCCAACAGCCGAGGTAAGGACAGCCATGCGTGACGTCGGTGTGCCGCGGGTTTGCAGCCCAGGTGTACGAGGAGCTGAAGGTGGGCGGGGTGTTTGACGGCCAGGGGGGGATACCTCGGACTCACCTCTTCCTCTCGGTCCACGACGCCGTGCTCCACGCTCAGCACACATCCGCCGGAAACACCGCAGGACTATCCAAGGCAGGCTCCGTTTGCTACTCATGTTACGACCGGCCTTTCAAAGACATGGGCTGCATTCGATCTGGCACACTGTTACGGTCATTATTCCTTGCATAGTGAACGCTGTATAGTACACTATTAAGAATAGTGCGCTATATCGTTAAATCCATCAGCGAGACACGTATTGTCTCATAAAAATCAGCAGACATGTTTTTGCAACCCACTGACAGCTTATTTGCATAAAGAACAAATATGTGCTGGACAATCTCCAATGGATGACAAAGCAATCAGCTGTGCTTCATGGGATATGTTGAGGAAATAAGTGCGTCAGTTGTACACCTATTTAAGGCGCACCTATTTAATTGAGTACTATATAAGCCCTATATGAGGAACCAGATTTATACTCTCACACTACAAAATGGTGACAATCTAAATAGTGGACTATCAAGGCAAAAGTGGACCAATTCGAACACAGCCAATGTCTGAAACATGGCCTTCTTACCACCGATCTGTTGCTGGAGTACTGGAATGCATGTCAGACTGTATGCATTTCAACATGTTGTTCCCCGGGTGCAGGAAGAGAGGGAGAGGCGAGAACTGGCCTTCAATACGGACGATCAGAAGGACCTGGAACAGGTACGTTGTCATTCTCTGTGATCTGATATCAAACGCTGATGTGGGGTTCCTGCTGAGGCATACTGACACAACAGATGCAGTACGCTATATCTAAAAAACGAATTTGTTTCTCCACAGGAAATGTTTTGAGCATGTGCCGCATGAAGGAATCTTCCGTTGTCTTGTAATTGTAATAAAATGTCTTACATATGCTGTAGTTCTAAACTTGTGTGTTCTTACTCCACAACAATTTGCAGCAGGTCATACACAGTTGTATATTTTGTGGTTGTAAGCAGTACTTCCTTCCCCTGATGGAGCAATAGAGAAAATCCAAATCCCAAACAACAGTATATTGACTCATAATCCGGTGCCTGGAGCAATAAGGCAAATATGACCCACCGCTTATATTAACTACTCAGTGAACTTGCTGACCGAGCGGATAAACACACACACATTAACACATGCACACATGCACATGGAGAGAGAGAGAGAGAGAGAGAGAGAGAGAGAGAGAGAGAGAGAGAGAGAGAGAGAGAGAGAGAGAGAGAGAGAGAGAGAGAGAGAGAGAGAGAGAGAGAGAGAGAGAGAGAGAGAGAGAGAGAGAGAGAGAGAGAGAGAGAGAGAGAGCGCTCCTGTAATTAACTGAGAAGTGCACTGGGCCACAGCTGTGGGATGATGCTAGACTACCAGTCTGTTGGCCGTTCCCTGGTGAGGAGACAATGTCTCGGGGAAGGGAGGAAGGCATAAAGAGCGTGGCATCAGCAACTTTACATACAGTTGCTCTGCTCTGCTGCAGCCCCTCAGTTTTTACAGCACAAATATATATCCTCATGAAGAGCTTGGAGACCGTTGCTTTTGCTTTCCACCTCAAACTTCATAAAGAATAAAGCCACACAAAGAATCTGATGATCATCAATTACCACAGATCCCACTTTATGATATATTGTGTTTGTATATATATATATATATATATATATATATATATATATATTATAAAAGATAGAAAAGGGATGATAATGGAGCTTAAAGGTTAGAATGAGCAGGTATAGGTTAGAATGAGCAGGTATAGGTTAGAATGAGCAGGTATTGGTTAGATGGAGCAGGTCTGGGTTAGATGGGGCCGGTCTGAGTTATATTGAGGAGGTCTGGGTTAGAATGAAACAGGTGTCAAGCCTCAGTAGCTGGCAGGTGATATCATTGGTATGCCGCGGAGGACACATGAATGCATTTATGTAGCCATTAACAACTTCTTCCAAAGATATTCTGGCCTGCACCTGGTTCACAGCTCTCCACCTCTTTTTTGGGTTGGATTGAGCAGGTCTGGGTTTGATGAAGCAGTTCTAGGTTAGATTGGGCAGGTCTAGGTTGGATGGAGCAGGTCTGGGTTAGATTGTGCAGGTCTGGGTTAGATTGGGCAGGTATAGATTGGATGGAGCAGGTCTGGGTTAGATTGGGCAGGTCTGGGTTAGATTGGGCAGGTCTGGGTAAGATGGAGCAGGTCTGGGTTAGATTGGGCAGGTCTGGGTTAGATTGGGCAGGTCTGGGTAAAATGGAGCAGGTCTGGGTTAGATGGGGCAGGTCTGGGTTAGATGGAGCAGGTCTGGGTTAGAATGAAACAGGTGTCAAGCCTCAGTAGCTGGCAGGTGATATCATTGGTATGCCGCGGAGGACGCATGAATGCATTTATGAAGCCATTAACAACTTCTTCCAAAGATATTCTGGCCTGCAGCTGGTTCACTGCTCTCCACCACTTTTTTTCTCTTCCTTCCCCGAAGGAAATTGGCACCACAAGTGATTACAAGGCTTAGACAGCAATCAGCTTTCATTTGGAAGGCCTTGCCTCTCTGTGATCTACATCTCCCTCCCCCTCCCTCTCCCTCCCCCCCTCCCTCTCCCTCTTGTTTCTCCCTCACTCGCCCGCCACCTGGGGCCTGCCATGAGGGGAGCTGTCTGCGCCGTGTCACTTGACATGGGCTTGGGTTGTCCTTGTGCAATCAGGGTTCGGGGTGGGTGCTCTCGTGAGAAATTAAATGAAGATCCTGCCGCGGAGTCTAGGCAGTGCCACTCTAATCTGTTTTCACTTGTTTTGACTTCCAAACCGGCGGTTTGTTGATTTTGGTGCCGGTCGCTCTTGTGAGCTTCAGATGGCCGTGGAAGCTCTTTAGACTTCAATCATTTAGCCTTCCAGTTGTTGGAGCAATCATCCCTTAATTGGGATGCCAGCCGAAGAAAAACAAAGACCATAAACACGCATGGACTTCAAAATGAGGGGACGTTTTTGGATGCGTATATATATATATATATATATATATATATGCAGCAACCTTTCCTTTTTAAAAGTTAAACTCCAATCCCATTGAACAAGGACATAATTCTTGCCAAATCCCTTTTCAAATTAGACCGCGTTGCCTGTAATGAACTGTTGAAGTTTTCAATCCCTGCAATATGAAGTTCTGCGAGAAATTAATTTTGCACTCATTGCACGTTCATTGACCATAATGGTTTGATTAACAAGGTCCCCGTTGGAAAGGAGCGACTGAGAGATTAATGCATTAAGTTTGTTCACACGCCCAGTAGCTCCTCCGCTATTGAGACTAATTGCGTTGTGTCTGAGGAGGATAACTTGCGTTGTGTCATCAGGGGACCTGTACGGGCCGAGGGTAGCGGCGGCCTATTACAGGGAGAGCACCTCCCCAAGAAACACTCAGCCATGACCCTTTCAAAACATTCAAATTTGAACAACTTGAATAACTATTTCCAATTACACGGCGGCTGCCAAAACGGCGGTGCGTGGCTTGTTGTAAGAAATTAATCTTCCGCACCAAAGATGACGGAGCATCCCATTCCCACACCACCACCACCACCACCACCACTTCTGTAAATGTAGTAAACAGCTGTTTGACATTGATGAAGCAGCAAATTGTGACTCTACACACAAGTGATTCATAAGCCCGTGTTGGGGGATGTATTCTGCTTCATTAACAGACCAGTTGGCATCATAAATCTTGATTGTGCCTTTTCAGCAAAACGTGGCGCCTCTGGATAGGATTTAGCCTATTTACGGAGCAGTTCAGGGCATCTGACCGCTGATAGCTGACGGGAATTAATGTTGCCTATTGTTTCACTTCCCGTACACCGATGGCAAGAGAATCACGAGAATGCAGCAATCTCTAGTGATTAATTACAATTATTGAGCCTGCTTCACGCAGACACTTGGCTAATTATTCACCCAAACAATTAAACTGCGATCGCATGTCTGGAAATAAATAGACTGCTACTTTACCATTTAGTTTATTAAGTCCTATTTATTTTGAGTTCTAGCAGGAATAAGTATATTTTTCCATTGAAATAACTATTTGATTCCTTGTGTGCAACTTTGAGCTCGCTAACAATAAATTGTATGGTAGTCATTGCTTGATACTACTAGCTAATAATTTAGCAATAATACCACTACAGGATCATCCAACCATGTGCCTTTCTATAATACAAAAGGGGAATGGACTTAATGACTGATAAGACATCACATCATCCTACTCAATCCACAGAGAAGCAGGTCATCAGATAAACCAACCGGTCTGTTGATACACGTAATAGCCAGCCTCGTCACCAGGCCACACAAACAAATGAGAGTAGACAACACGGTGTGCGGTGAGAAGCTAAAGGCACTCATTAGAACACTGGGGCATCATGGGAGAGGATCCTGTAATGCCTTGCACCAACATGCCAACACAGCTGCTTGTTATGTTATCACAGGGCCCTAATTCAATAACTTTTGCATGATTGCTTCATCAGTGTTATAACTCCTGTGTGATGCTTCGGTAGCCAAATGTTAAATGGCTACTGCATGCATAATGCAATGTATTCTGTGAGTGCAGTAGTAACCACTAAAGGTGTGTATGTGTGTGGGTGCCCACTGAGGCTGCCCCGTCTATGGTTTGGACAACATGGATGACCTTTCCATAAGGTGGATGTAATAAACGTGAAAATCACTAGGACACATGAAACACAACAGCAAGTATCCGTCTGTGCAGTCTATAATCACTTTTGGGGGAATTCAGATTCAATGCATTATATACTTTAGTGAAACACTTACTTGAATATGGCTTTAAAGATTTGAGTATCGTGGTATATTTGTTTGCCCAACTACATTACTCTACTCTACGCTTTTAAAAGGTACTAATGGCATATGGCAGGGGTTTTCAAAGTGTGAGAGAGTGAGCCCCCCCTCAGAGAAAAAAATTCAGCTGAGCCCCCCCCCCCCCAATTTTTTATCTAAGCATGTTTTAGCTTAACCTTTTTTAAATACATTTGAACATCTTAATCTGTGTAAACTGCCAGTTTACAGATTCATTCAGGGTCCCCGACTCTGAATTTTCTGAGTCGAATCAGATCTGCCTTTTCAGTCCAGAGATTCGACTATTCGGCGGGGTTTGTTTACCGGCGTTGCTATGGTGACCCCAATTATTATAACCAACTGAAAACGACGCCGGTTTGAAACTAAAACTGTGATTCTGAAAAAAGTAGAAATGCTATCAAAATTCAAAAAAAGTATTGAAGATACAAGTGTGTAGATTTGTTTAATGGTTTGAACGATGGTAAACGGTTGAAAAAGGAATGAGTTACGATGTCTAGAAGTAGGTGCATCAGAATGGGCTGACGTCTTCAATGAAAACAGCTGAAAACGAAGCAGTATGAAACTAAACTGTGATTCTGAAGACATTTTAAATGATATCGAAATTCTGTTTCGATATTATTGAAGATACAAGTGTGTAGATTTGTTAAATGGTTTGCACGAAGATAAACGGTTGAAAATTGATTTAGTTATGTTACTTCTACAGTTGAAATACGACTGATGATTTGAATCATCGTCTTTCAGGGTTTTCTTCGGGTTTATTTTTTTCTCACGTCGCGCCCCCCCTGAAGAACTCTGGCGCCCCCCAGTTTGAAAACCACTGGCATATGGCATTTCTGAAAACGAATTGAATCTGGTGGATGAAAACTTATTTTTGATGCATAGTCTCCATTCAACGTCCCGTGTTTGGCTGAATCGGGGTAAGAACCACAAGCAGAAGGGGCGTAATCAGTTTGTAGTTGGTTGGTCTCCCAAAGGCAACCAAGACTCTTCTACAGCTTGCTGAGTTTGCAATTTAGCGTACAAAATACTGACATCCAATGAGTTAACGTATATAGAATACTGACATCCAATGAGTTAACGTATATAGAATACTGACATCCAATGAGTTAACGTATATAGAATACTGACATCCAATGAGTTAGCATGTATAAAATACTGACATCCAATGAGTTAGCATGTATAAAATACTGCGAGCCAATGTGAGATCTCGGAGTTAACAACTTATATAAATATAATGTAAGCAAGCATAAGTAAGCATATCAATTGTGATGTATTTTCTTTCTACACGCATCTCCTCCTTCTGACCTTTAGTTGGCAGAATTCAATGCTGTTACATTTTTCAAAGTTATTTATTGTTATGATACACTTATATATATTGCCACTTACTAATATATATAAACAATGTTGAAACAGCTGTGAAAGAGGAAAGTATAGTTGTGTCGTTTTCTTCAGAATAATTACAGTGTGATTTTAAGGCACTTCAGGTAAAGAAAATCCATGTTGCAATTATTTTTGTACATGATTATTTCTCTTGAATGTGTCCAAACCTTGTATTGATTCATCCATACAAAGTGACAAAATGTATTTTCTCCTCCGCAACAGTCCATAATAATCAACTCTATTGTGACAGCATAGCAGTTTAAAAACGGCTAGGCTACCCATATAATTGCACTAGGTCTCACATTGTGTAGCCTTTTTGGAAAGGTAGGCTCCTTCAGACACTGCACATCTGGTTTGAAACATTACAAATGTGTGTTTCACACACAGCATATTCCAATTACAGAGACAGCTACACTGACTGATGACAGATCGGAACTGCTATCTGCTCACAGATGTCTGGCTGCTTGGACTGCTTGTTGGCATCATTTATACCTCGTATTCCTTTGAAGATTACTTTAGTTTATCTGTAAAGCTTTACCAAGCAATCAATGGCCCACATCTGTTTTCCGATTTGGCAGAATGAAATATATTGAAATTTCCTAATTGAGCAATAGCCACATTTCCTTTTCCAGCGTTTTGTTATCCAATAACTTGCCATAGTAAGATCTTATATTCGTACGTTTGCTCCTGCGATTGCCTTTTCCACCACAGGGTGGCACTGTGGCATCACCAGAACACCCCCAGAAACCTCTAATCAGAAACAAAACTTTGCGAGATGATGTGTTGCAGTCCAGCTGAGGTAACCATGAAAACGAAGTTGTAAGAGCTGAGCCAATGCGATTTAAAAAAGAAGAAAAGTAGTACGCCAATGTGACTTTAAAATAGCCAGTGTGATCTTGTTTGCTCGTGTGATCTGGATATATTGAGCAAAAGGGAGAGTGATGGCTGTGTGTGCGGGGACTGCGGCAACTCCACGGATGAATGGAGATGCAAATAGGAGGGAGGGAGGTGAAGTCAAAGCCTTTAGTGACGCTGAGCACACCCCAGAGGCCGCGGTGCAGAACGCCCCGCCGCCGCCGCATCAAGGACACAATCCCGCCGCCATGCGTCGTCTCGGCACGCATCGCTTCCTCCCCCCCATCTCCATTCTCATCCAGACAAGGCACTTGACTCCTGATGCCGGGCCAAGCCAATCACAAGTGACAGATGCACCCTCCTCAGAGAATCCGCTCCCCAAACTATTGCATGCTACACGGCCAACAGAAGAGCATGACAAGCAGAAAAATAAGCTTTCAAATAAATATAAAACTGATGTGCTTGAATAGTGACACCTCATGCCGCTCCAATCCCTTGGATGCGATGCCAATTCCATGTCAAGTTTTTGTTCATTTTGTCATTTGTATTCAAATGACATATTTTTTTAACTGCCAAATAGACCTGCCTATTCCGTGACATTGGCATCGTTAAGAAATTCAAGTTGGCACGTTAGGCTTCATAGTCAAAAAAGTTGGAAAAGTGTCTAGTGAAAAGCATCCAGACTGTATAGTCTCATGGGGTGTTAAGTCTCGTGAGACCTCCTCGATCTCGCGAGTTGACATTATGTCCCTCTCTGCAGAATCATCTGCTGATATTCGTCAAAAGAGAGAAACGTAAATATCCCGATGGTCTCCCGAGGCTCGGGTGGTTTTCCTGAACGTGTCCCTTTTACGGTGACGCCAGCCCCATGCGGAGTGTTGTTCCTCTCCGTGATTCATTCAACCATGCAATACTTCCGCTTTCCTCTCCGCTGCGTACAGTTGTACAGGTGAGCCCGCAGCAGGTGAACCTGTCACCGTCGGCAGGCACACGCACGATGCCAACAGCTGGCGTGGAAGTAGTGAAGAAGGAAAGTTTGCACGTGGAGAGAGATGGTGTGACAGGCCACGGCTGTTGTGGTGACGAGAAAAACAAGCGTTTCATCAACATATTTGCACGACATGGCTCTTCTTGGTATGCTAATGTAAATAATGTCCCCGAAGGTCATAATTAGACACGACAGTGACCCCTCGTGTTGAAATATTTATCATATTTATCTCAGTGGTAATCAAATGAATATCCTCTTGCTCTTTTTGTGTAAGCAAGCCTTGAGGGATGAGCCTTCCCCCACTTCTGGTCGGACTTGTAATCCATTTCTGAAAAATAACATAAGAGCAGTCTAATATCCGTTTTACTACCTCCTAATTAGTGATTCGCTATGCATGCTGAAACATAATTAGCCAGATTTATATAGTTGAATTATTTGATTGATAGTCTTAATAAGTAGAGGGTTTGACAGACAGAAACCTTTAAATATAAAGATGCTTTGTGCTATATAACGTTGGCCAAGCAGGCAAGTGTATAACAATGTTCCAGGAAGCACTGCCATTTGCTCCCTAAATCCCAGCGTTCTTAACATAGCTTTACTATTTCAAAATGGATGTAGCCTCTGTGTCATTCCCGGTATTGCTATGAGGTATTTTCACACACAAAGTCATCCCAGCTTGCCAGCAAACCCTGGCTACTTCATACCTGCGAAAATAATCCTCCATCTTTTTTTCCATTTGGATTCGATCACCGATGCCCAAGTCTGCTATCACAGCCAAGAGTGCTCTATTGTCTGCTTGCATTGTTATTGTTATTAGTCTTTTGGATTGCCTGTGGGGCGATCGGCAGGCTTTGGTTTGGGGGGTAGGGGGGGGGGGGGTGGATGGGGAGTGGGTGCCAGCCTGGATAATTAGTTGTTCTTCCACGCCAGACGGGCACACACTCGTCACTTGCGGGGGAAATGGAAAGTGGCATCGGTATCACAGGAACACCGGAATGCCCTTTGGTGTGAGAAGGGTTGGCTTACCGGCGCATCTGTCCCCTACCTCCAGTCCTCCCGCCACTGGCCCCCTGGCCGACGCGCCGGGTGCATCATTACCTTGGTGAATCCTATCCGACGTCTTTTTGAAATTGGAATTGGTGGCGCATTTTGAAAACTGGAACTGACCGGATGGTTTTACTGAAGAGGTGAGACAATGGGTTTGTATTTTCGACCCACAGTGTACACAACGTGAATGTTTTTGAATTCAGCCCGGGAGCCTTGACACGCAGCATGATTTACGCGACAGGGCCGGTTTCAGGAATCACTTGGTTTAATCGTTAAAGTGGGGCCCTCAACACTCCCTGGTAGGCCTCTGTTGGGTCACATGTATCCTCCGGGCCCCGATGGGCCCCCCGGGCGCGCCGTCCCCCTGCTCCCTGCTCCCTCGTGGGGGGCCGCTCCGGCGGCCCCTCGCAGAGATGCAGACCGCCATGTGGAGGAGGAGGAGGGCTCCGCCCACGCCCAGCAGCAGGCCGTAGAGCAGCGGCCACGCCCCATCAAGGACCCCCGGGCCCCCCCGCAGGAGGACCGGGGCCCGCTCCAGAACCAGGTCCAGGTCCCGCCATGTTAGGTCCCGGACTAACACACACACACACACACACACACACACACACATACACACACACACACACACACACACACACACACACACACACACACACAGAAACAGACGGACATAAACAGACACACACACGCACACACAGAAACAGACGGACATAAACAGACAGACAGACACACACACACACACACACACACACACACACACACACACACACACACACACACACACACACACACACACACACACACACACAGAAGCAGTTGCATATAACTACTCTAAAGTGACTATAAAGCCAGGGTGGGAGGGCATCTCCATGATCAGAGGAGCCTCCTGTCTTTGCCATTCCTTTTCAACTTGAAGTTGTAACTTGGTTAAAGTTCCCAGGAGGAGGGTGTTGTGTGTGAATGACAGGTGATAATTACATTTTTGAGTTTGCAGGCGTCCAGGGAACAAATAGCCTTGTATGGTTAGGGTGCTGAAGTTTAGCAGTAATGAGTTGGAAAGATGCCCACGGCCAACCAATCTATTCTGGCGTCTCATCTAAACACAGAGTAGATGTAGGACTACAGTGGGGACAGAAACAATCAAATAAGCCATCCGTGCCTTTTGGAATCAACACAGTCTCAAGAGGGACAGCCCAGAAAGACATCCAAGATATTTAGGCTCTGGTTGAGACTTCTCCACGTCATACTCTCTTGAAAGTACAACTTTGGTTTGACACAGAGAACTACACAGAGTCCAAGCAGTCCTTAATAGGATTTGTTCATCCCCACCACCAGTATATGTCCTCTGAGCTTTTAATGCCTTATATACGACATAATGCTTTGGAATCCAACAGACACATTGACTCTACTAACAGAACAATGTGCGTCATGCAATTTTTTTTTGTGAAATGTTTCCTGTTTCCAAGATTCACGATTCTCTGCTTGGTCAGGAAATCTTGCCAACTTCTATGATTATCTGCTTGTTCTGCGGTGGTGGACAGCAGCTCAGTACAGTCTGAAGTCTCCGTCTGTACTGTAGTACTCGAGTATGTGGGAGCGCACTATTCTGGAAACTTTCCACGCCACCACGACTCAAAAGACAAACTGTGCCGGGGCTCTCGGAGGATTCTCATGAGGCAATTTGTGCGACGCATTAGTTGTTCCACGAGCAGCAAGTCTGTTCATTAGAGGAGTTCTGCAAATGCAAATGTTTCTGGATACACTTCTCTAAATGCAACTGCTTCCAGCGGAAGCAGTTGCATTGAGTAGACGTCGGCGTGTTGAGTGCTCACAGGCAGGGGAGGAATCTTTAATCGGGGCTGTGTGACGTACTCTGTACACCTCTCATACTACCGCTGTTGGTGATGTGTCATTAACAAATGTCAACTTCCTCCCGGGAAGCCGGTCCCTGAAGGGTGTCAGCGACAAGTGACAGCGTGCTGCGTCGAGTGTGGTGAGAGTGCGTCATCAGATGGAGAACCTTACCCTTCCTGGCTGTTTTTCTGGAGTCTTGGCGTGGCTGCGGGCTTCTCTCTGAGCGGGCGGGCAGCGTCTTTAACCGGCTGGCGTGTTTGTGGTAGCCCTCAACGTAGCGTTTGAGACTCAGGGATTTGTCCTGGTTGATGTTCTTCCCCACCTCTGGAAACCAAAAACAGAATCCTCAGTGCTAGACTCCATCATTTAGTCTGGCACCAATTAAGCAGTTTATCAAAGTAAATCAACTCCATATTGGCATGGAAATGAATAGACAACAAACACAGCGGATAGCTGAAAGTCATTTGAGTCTCATATTAGACCTCAAATAAATACCCCTGAAAGAAATTCATAGTTAATAGTAGTTAATAGTTAATAGTTTTCCAACTCAGTATTACATTTTAAAGGGATTCTCCAATTCAGTATTTCATTTAATATACTAGCATTGACTATTAGCATTCAAATGTTTTCGTAACATTTCCATTTGTCGAAGGCCACTGAGATCGAGTGGGTGTGAACGTTATCGTTTAAGCTTGGCCAACTCCCTGCATGTTACTTCCTATCCTAAAAAAAACACAACCGGCCGGTGTCGTCAGGAGAGCCGTTCGGTTTGCAAACAGAAATGAGGAATAGGGTGTTCACGTGCACACCGCCTCACAGCCAGACGTGGCTAATTGCTGAATCGGAGGGGAAAAAAAGTAGGCAGCCTTTTGATCCGAGACAGCGTTTTTTTTTTTCCCGTGCCGCTGTTGACGCCGTCTAATTCCCATCTTATGATTCATGTCGGCCCATCGCAGCTTCTCCTTCTCCTTTAAATCCTCCCCAGCCCCTCTCTGCCGTCTTCCCCCCAGACTCAGCTGATGAAAGCAGCAGATGGTTTGTACTCTGGCTGGTGTCGTCTCCTCAGCGAGTCCTCTGTCTGATCATTTACACCTCCCCGCTATCCAACGCCACTCGGCTGTGCGAGAGTTTTCCTCGCTACAGTGGACCGCTGCCGCCGCTGCCGCCGCCACGCCGCACGCCACATGTCAGGAATCAGCATTGTGCAGAATACGCCACATTTGAAGTTCCAATTAAAACGGATCTCCGAGTAATGAAGCAATTACAAGATGTTGTTAAAAAGTGTTGAATAGGTCCTGTTGACTGGAGTAAACCCAGTTTGAACACACACACACACACACACACACACACACACACACACACACACACACACACACACACACACACACACACACACACACACACACACACACACACCGAACACACACACACACACACACACACACACACACACACACACACACACACACACACACACACACACACACACACACACACACACACACACACACACACCGAACACACACACTTGTGCACAACAGTATAGCCCATGGGTGCTTTGTTCCAATTTGCTTGTCATCGAGGGACCATGGCATTGCTGTGTGGTGGGCCCCGGAGATTTCGCTGTAATCAGCAACATAGAATTGTACATGGAAAGTTTATTAGTGTGGTGTGAAACCAACAGTGTTGGCAGTGGAGGGAAGAAACCTTAACTACTTTGTTTGAAAGTCATTAAGTTAACATTAACTTTGTGCTTACTTATTTCTCTCTCTCTCTCTTTCTCTCTCTCTCTCTCTCTCTCTCTCTCTCTCTCTCTCTCTCTCTCTCTCTCTCTCTCTCTCTGTCTCTGTCTCTGTCTCTCTGTCTCTCTCTCTCTCCGCACTGCGTTAGCTCCTTACCCGCGGCGATGTCTGACCTGCCGATGTGCTGCAGGCCGCGGGACAGCCTGTCGTAGTACATCTGCTCCCCGTTCCTCAGCAGCCAGTGTGTCAGCGCTGTCCTGCACTCCGCCTCCCTGGCTGGTAAACACACACAACATATGGGTGTCAGGACGGACTACTATCTCCCCGCTCACACTCAGTGTGATGAGGAAGAAGAGCCGGGTGGCTTCTCCCCCTCCTGCACTCTCACTGGAGCAGTCGGCACACCTCAAAAGAAGTGCAAGTGACAACATTTTGGAGGTGCAAGAAGTGCCGGAAGTATCTTTGGGGAGGGCATTTTCATCATTTTATTATTTCGACCTTCCCGAGTTCTTTTCCCGGGAACGCCAACTGCCTACACTCCAAAATCAACGACACCGACGCAAACAACGCTTGTATAGAAACAGTTTGGCTTGAAGAATTATACAAATGGAGTTGAAAGGTTGTGAATGGAGTATACATCAGAAGCTACATATATCCGAAGCACAAAAAGAGTATAAAATACTTAGAAAAATAAAATAGAAGAGGCTCTATCTAAAGCATTCAATAATATAGAAAGATATTTGTACTGTTTGTACAGAATATTCCAGAACTTTTTCTTCCAGTCAGGAGTAAGTACCTGCTCAGGCTATGGTCGCTGGTCTGGTGAAGTTCATGAGTTTCATTACCGTCTGCATCGGAGGCGTCCCTCCTGGCTCGCGGTTTGGGGTCCAGGCGGTTGTTCTCAGGAAGGAGGCGCTTCAGGTGCTGGAAGATGTTCTCCTCTGGGCTGGACAGGGCTGTGAGGAGGTCCCTGCACTCTGTGGACGTCAGCAGCTCCACCAGGCGCTCTATCTGATGGACCCCCACGTCCTCGGCCACTGAAGCCCCACAACACAGGCTTAGTTGGGCTGCCCCCACAACGTGACCCCTGGGTGATGCTTAAAGCGCCCGACGAACTAACTAAATAACAGGATGTCTTTCTCTACCTAACCAGGAATATCCTTTATTTATTTCTTTGTTTCAAGGGTAAATTATTTTTCAGTGACCTTCAATTCTAGCATTGCTTTTGATTGCTAATGGTGTTATTGCAGCATTGGTTCTTACCTGTTTCTTCTCCGTAGCATGGAATTAAGAGAAGAAAGAGGAAAAACAAGAGCCTCTGATCTTTCATGTTGTCTGAAGTAGTGCTCACTCAACGTTTACCTTCAAACCCTCAAACGCTTGAGTTATCTTGACTGTAAACAATAGAACCCTTTTACTTTAATTTACCATGATTCTAAATTCTCCATAGCAACTCCATGATGCCATCCATTTAGCGTCCATCTATATCAGTATGTACTTTTTATTTGAAACAAAAATAATTGGTTCTTCGTATATGAATATTTGAATTGGTTCTACCACATGCATTTGTCCTACTTGCTTCACAAGCGTGTTTGTGTGTGTGTGTGTGTGTGTGTGTGTGTGTGTGTGTGTGTGTGTGTGTGTGTGCGTGTGCATGTGTGTGTGTGTGTGTTTGTGTGTGTGAGGAGCAAATGCATGTTTATTTGGCGGGTGCCACCAGCACCGCCATCAGGTAGAAATCTGTTGCTCATCATTATTTTTATTTCAAAAGGTTTTTCAGGGATTTGATTGGATTGAGCTAAAACAGGAAGAGGAAGTTGTTGTGTTTTAAAACCTCCAAATTCCTCTTTCAGGGGTTATAATTATTCTCATTGAACCTAAAAGTCTCATGCAGATGAAAACACCCCAAAAATAGTAGGTAGTAAGAGCACAAAATGGACATGCGGATATGGGTATCTTTTCCATTTTTAATTGGGTGCAATTCCCATAATATCTATTAGGATTCAATAGTGAATGAAATAACATCAGCTGGTGGGGATGTCTTTGTTTGTTTTTAGTTTAATGTACTATCACTAGAGACAATTGCACTGGGCTATAACTGCAGTAATTCCCAGCATGGAAAACAATATTTAATGACTTTACGGTTTAAATAAAAACTTGGTCCCTCCTTTGTGAGATAAGTAGATGGTTTTCATTAAATTGTAGAGTCTGTATGCTTGAACTAAATGTTACTCATGCTCACTAAGGGAAGAAAATCAGTTCGTATGCTTAATAATGATCGGTTGAGGGCAGTATGATTGCTATAGAGATTATTTGTGAATGTTGCAATTGTATAAATGAACAACACCAGGCATTGATAAGGACATGTCTTTATTTAGGTAGTATTCGTAGTACACAACCAGACAGAACATCTCAAGGCTAACAATTCACACACATATTCTAATAATACATTTAAGTAAAGTAACCATATGCAACACTTCCCATAAACCTTTATTATTAAATGTGAAAATAGTTTGGCAATCATGGAAAGTCATTCTGGTGCCATTATCTCAAGAAGACTTCCTGGCTTGTTGGTCGGTTTTGGACGTTCAACCCCATGCCTCTTACTCTTCACACCACTGAAATCTGGTTACCATGGATACAGACTCCGGTGGAATGAAGGATAGAACACATGATATACCCCGACGCTCAGCAGATTGGATCATTTCTGAAACACATGTGGCACACAAAATAGAGCATAAAATTGGATCGTAATCTGCAATCCCAACATTGACTAAAGCGTTCAGTTTCCCATAAGTTATCCCAACATAACCCCCCGTTTGCACCAACTTTTATTCTGCTCGCCTTTCACACGTCTCAGCGGGTCCACAGGACGGTGTGATTCATGCGGGCGCCTGCGAGGCAGAGGAGGACGATGGGAACGAGGGAGAGGGAGCACAGCCCGGCCTCTCCCTTGGCTCACATGGAGTCCTATAATCGGAGCGCTCTGCAGGCCCAGGCCTGCTCTGCTGCGTGGCTGCAGGGCTCGTGGCTGCTCCTGGAACTCCCCCCTCCTGTCTCCTGAGCCAGGTGACTGGAGGAACTCCTCACTCCTCTTGCAGTCCCCGTCCCCCCCCCCCCCCCCCCCAAACCGCGCCAAAACCAGCGCCAGTGTGACGCTCTTCCTGGTGAAACACTACACCAGTCCACCGCCAGCCTGACGCTATCACCCCCACGCCCTCCTGCACGCGTCCCAACAGCTCACCCTCAGTTCCTTTGTCACATAACTAGACTAAAAAAGGGTGTTGCTGATCGCTTGAATATGTATTTTGAAGCAGGCAGCCGGCGGTGAAAGGCAAAATAATCACATGCACCCACTAAATAATGTATTTATTCTTTGATTGCATTAGCAAAGAAATCAGGATGGAAATGGGACTAACACTTACACACCGAAAATGTAAAGTGTCTCCTGATACTTTCTCACGTTCTGTAGTACAAGTTTGTTGTCTTACCTTGATTACTTCCCTCGTCTTTGTTTTCCCAGTGAGTTTTCAAGAGTATTACCCAAATAACCAATGCCACCATGTTCAAGGCTCCTCGTGCAGCCCTGCAGACACCACTAACAAAGCACTATCCGTCTTCTCTCTGACCTTTTTGGCTACCTGGCTCAGGTATTGGTATTTTAGAAGCCCCACCGACCAATCAGATGCGGGTGCTTGAGCAAGACCAACCCCCTTTGGGTAATAAAGAGCTGCCACGCCCTGCAATCTTGTTTTATTGCATTACTAGAAAAAGGAAGTCCTGTTCTTAAAAAACATGCAAAAGAAATATGACATAGTTGTGGAGTGACTAAGATGTATAATCTGTTGAATCTGAAGTTATTAAGGAAATAATGAGTTTTATTTAATCTGACAGAAAAACCAAGTTATATGTAACATATGTTGTCTAAATGTATCAATGCACCCTCATGTTTATTTCATGAATTCTATGTGTTTGTCACTTTATCTGAAAGGCCATCCCTTTCTTCCCTTTCTAAAGCGTCTCTGTTGCAATTCAGGACTCATAACAAACCAATCTCAAGTCAATTCTCCTAACAATATTTGAGAGATAATTGCCTACAATCGGAATAGGAATAAAAATTGCTCTATGTAATTAGTGCGGCGGCTTAATGTTCTACCTCTGAGCATCGTTTATCCCCAGAAAATTCAACTCCACATGGAAATACTAAATTATCATAATAATTCAACAATCCCGCTAACTGCATCTGCCTTTAGGCTATGTTTTTCAGGGTTTTTTGGACACAATTGCCTTCTCCAAACAATATTCCTGGCTCCAAAAGGCATTCTGCTTTCGGGAGATTCTAGCAAGAATATTTAAAGCCCCCAAGTCACCCCTCCTCTCCTCTTTTCTTTTTGGGGGAAATGCGGCGACACCCAACATCTCAGGACTTTGAAAGGATTTGGGCCGAGCTAAAAACATTCCTGTCTCTGAGTCGTACAATAGATGGCCGGGGGGAGGAGGGGGAGGAGGGGGAGGCGGCCGGGGGGAGCACCACCCGAGCACATTCTTAAGGTGTAGCTCCACACTCCAGTCTGACCAACATGTTTCTTTTGAGGGTATACATTCATTCATGGCCCGATGTGCTTTGTGTATCGTTCGATTGACAGGGACAGCGATGTCGAGGAACCGGTGTTGGTTTTTATCTTTCGGCCCGTTCCTCCAGAATGTTTGTTCTGAGCCAGGTCACTCTGGACAACAGCATCTTGACAGCTGGAATGCGAGGATATAAAAGTAGAAAAGTCCCAACGATGACGACACAAGAACCACATGTCCACAGCAAAAGGTCACGGAGGCACAGAGGCCAAGTCCACTGAAATCGAATGCCTTTTACCATGTTTTATTTTACCATATGTTACACTTCATAACCGTAATATTCCAGTGTGTAGAATGAATGAATGACAAACACAACAAGATGTGTGCGACAGAGGTCTACTGCAATGGTAGTAATAAACTGCAATGCATGTTTTTTAAGCAAATGTATATTCAATCATTATTAATGCAAGAGGTGTTTGCTTTTGTTGCTGCTTATCTGTTGCCCAATCTCTGTAAGTCTTAATGAGTGTGTCTGTTGGAGCTTAAGGGCGTGTTTCAGGCTCATGAATGAGACGTTAAGTGTTATGCTTCCAATGCATAGACCTCTAATGATGCTGTCCCTTTTGTTGCATTGTCTCACTGAAATAACATCACCAATAGCTTTGTAAATTATTTATTCATACCCTTGTTGTTTATTGGATCGAAGGGATTTCACTTGCTAATAGCACTGTGTCATGTTGTTACTGCTCCCATCACTGCTGTTCAAGATTATTTAAGAAATGATGAAAAAGTACAAAATCCATCCAGCCGCAGCTTAATCAACCCAGAGGCTTATTCTCACTGAATCTATTTGTTTTTCGCGAAAAAAAAGTAAAAAAAAATCGAATAATAAACCAAAAGTGTTATGTTGGCTACTCCGAAAGTTACAGAGTGGATGAGTTTAAGTTGAATAACTTAACTGAATGTCTCATTAGAATAAGTATGCTTCTGGGATACACTTAGCAGCCTTACTGATACATGTGGTCATGTATCACTTGTGTGTGTTTATATATGTATATATATATAGATGGGAATGCCGTCCGTAGGGGTGAAACGAAGGCATTACCATAGTGTGAACGAGGAGGTGTTGGATGTCGTGCTGTGTGAAGGCAGAGGCCTCGCTGGGACACGTCATGCTGTGGAATGTGTGCTTCCCCCAGGCGGGGAACATCCTCTCACACGCAGCCCAGCCCTCCACTTCATCCACCGTGTGGGGGTCTGCCACGGTCAGGAGGGCCCTGACTAGTCTCCTGGAGAGGAGTGGGTCTCCAGGGTCTTCACCACACTCCGTACTACGGTGAACCCGTGAGCCCCCGGTTGCAGAGACTTTGACAAACTTCACATTTTTATTTTATTTTAATCAACCTTTATTTATTCAGGGAAGAACATTGAGAGCAGGCTCTCTTTTTCAATGACGCCCTGATTACAACACACAATAAAAACGGAAACACACATGTATAATTGAAATAAACTGTAGGTCATGCAACCAGAACTACATTAGAATACATATAAATAATTCATAGGGCAATAATACATAAAGCAACATAATGTTTCAGAGGGATTTCTGAGCACGACTCATTAGTGAATACTGAACAGACTACGGCAGCTCTGTGCCGGGAGTTTAGCTTTACACACATGATGTTAGGTTTAGCAGAGGGTTCGCTCCAAATGGACTTGAAGTTAATTCAGTTACAGATCATTTAGGAGCAGGTATAGTTCTACATAACTTGTTAAATTTATACCTACAGGTATTTTTCATAGAGCAGGCTGTATGAAAAATACATATTCAGCATATTGCCTCCAAATATGTTGTATTGCTGTACCTATACACACAGGGATTGCTTTAGCTCTTAAAGGCATCAAAAGTATTTTGAATGAACGTCCTCCGAAGGTTAAGACATATCTACAGTGGCCCTATTTCTCTCTGGATGGGCCTTTGTTTGTTTAATGGATAAAAAATTAAAAATGTGTTTTAACCGCACAAAGTCTGCAAAATGTTGGGTACTTTAAAGTATTCAGGAGGATATATTTATTCTCCTGGGTGTGGACAGTTTGCAGACTGCCCCCCGCTCCCCTTCTCTCAATCCCCTACTTGCTCTGATTCTCTGGGTAATCTCCCGTTTCATTGGCTGACTCTGTTCAGACTTGCCTGAGCAGGAATGCACCTACAACCTGATGCACTTTTATGTTCATGCAAATGAACTCTGAAGAACGGCAGCGTTTTGCAGTGTACATATTTCATTCTCCATTTGGATTCTGAATGTGGATCCCAGAAGTGGTTCTCAGAATACCAATGACCTCTCTCCCAGAAGTTGAGGACACTCTTCTGGCCTGACTGGGATGCAGCGCGACAGAGCTTCATGTTGATGGTTTGATGTGTTCAAGATTAAGTTGAAAAATACAAAGAGTTTCTATTTGTTTCGGTAAGGTTTAGGAATTTCAATGTATTTAGTGTATAATCGACTGAACAGAGAATTCCAGATGACCCAGTACTTAATGTGTGAACATGACGTACCTTTTGCCGTCCTAAGGAAGCCCTTCAAAGCTCCAGAGTGGGGAGGGAGGGGGTGGAAAGCTGCATAGAAAACCCAAACGACTTATCAGTCAAGTTTTGTTAACTTACTTTATTTGGATGGATTTCACATTTCACATTGTCTTGCAATGCCAAAACGGCAACACAACTAAATTCACAAACTGATTGGGTTAGCTTTTGCGTCGAATTGCATCGCTATTGCATCCAGCAGCCA
Organism: Gadus chalcogrammus; assembly: GCF_026213295.1. Lineage (NCBI taxonomy): Eukaryota > Metazoa > Chordata > Actinopteri > Gadiformes > Gadidae > Gadus > Gadus chalcogrammus. The sequence continues at coordinate 9,900,515 of NC_079412.1, read as the reverse complement.
TCTGTTGGCCTTCACTGAGTGGCAGCGTATGCTTCCAGCCGGCGCACTGAGAAACGTGTGTAAAAATAGATAACAAATGAGGTGTTACATATACAGCATGTCAAACATTGGTCCCCCCCCCCCCCCCCCCAGAATGAATGCGGGGGTTCTGGGGGTCCTCCGTTTGGTGGTGACAGGGGGGGTCCCTTCGTGCCCTGTGTTTATCTCAGGCTCTGGTTGACGTAATGGAATGTTTGGTAATAACAGAGGGGAGTTGAGAAATGACACCCCAGCAGGTTTAATGGAGGCCGTCTCTCCTGCCCACTGGGTTCTGCCCTATCCCCATATTAGCGGACGAATTAGGACTAGTATGCGTGAGGTTGTGGGCTTGTGTGTGTGTGTGTGTGTGTGTGTGTGTGTGTGTGTGTGTGTGTGTGTGTGTGTGTGTGTGTGTGTGTGTGTGTGTGTGTGTGTGCGTGCACATGCACCTCTTCTGTAAAGTGAGTGAATCCGGGTGAAAACGAAAAAAGAACTCTTGCCTTGCTGCACGACACAGCGATAAACATTTGTATTTGTTTGCAGTTATTCTGTCCAAAACAGGTGTGGTGGGCCTCAGTGGGATTGTAACAGTTGGTAAAATAGTGGCTGGTGTGCCATCCACCAGTGCTGGGGTTTGAAGTCAACCTCATCCCCCATGAGCTGGATGAGTCTGGGCTTGCTGTGGGGCTGCACAGCGCCTCTGTCACCACGTCTATAGAGCTGACAGCATTCCAGCTGGCTGGCTGAAGAGGTGCTGATTAGCCCCAGTTTGCTCTACATGTGTGTGTAAAGTCTGTTTGCAGGAGGAAGGGTGGGGTGGATGTGTGTGTGTCTGTGTGTGTGTGTGTGTGTGTATATGTTAGTGTGTGTGTGTGTGTGTGTGTATGTGTGTGTGTGTGGTGTTGGTGGAATGGGGGTAGCATAGGTCAACAATGGTTCTGCCCATCGATCCGTCTCATCCAGGTGGTGAGTTAGCTGGACGCTATCGGTTTCTGTGGACCAATCGCAGTGCCGTGGCCTGCATCCCACTATGCTTGACCAAAACGACAGTAAAACAATGTTATGGGCTTGAGTGTGAGTTGAGTGAGGTGCATTCGATTATACAAGCCTGCGGTTATTGTGTGCTTGGGTTAAGATCTATACACATGTGTTTGTGTGTGTGTGTGTTGTGTTACGTCCCACTCATTTGGTGTGTTGTGTCTGTGCATAACTTTCAACATGTTGTCGACCAGTATAGAGAGCATCTGTGCACGTAAAACTCTGCTAGTTGATATTGATTCTGTTTGACGTAGTAACATAATGTGATTGGAATAGCTTTTCTGCTTGTTCATTCATCTGCTCTTTAAAAACACCTTCATCTTCAAGGTATGATAAAGCACAACAGAAGAAGCACAGTGTACTTAAAATTATCCTTATTAGATAGTAAAGGAAATCCGTCTCTGTCCCTGGCTGGCATTATGTTTTATCAATTAAAAGAGCTGACAGCTGTAATATAAATGGTAATGGTTTTGTTATTGAAACACAGTAATACACATGGTTAAGCACATTGTATATACCTTATTATGTACGTTAATTCTATGTATAGATACAAGTGAGGAAGCACTTGGTTTATTTTATACCAAGCTAAAACCTAATCCTCTTTCCATATTCAGAAAAATAAAACCATTGAATGTGGAATCCTGAGTCTGGTTATCAGGATGCAAAATATTGAAATGCACTCTTAATTAAAACACAACCTCCTTCCTCGAGATGTGTAGGAGGTGTTATTACATCAACAAAAAAAATCCTTGGCGGCAGATTCTTCTTCTAATTGGGAGAGTGGAAGTGGTGTTCGGAGGCTAATGGGAACAGTAATACCAGACCACTCTCTGACGATGAGTCTTCCCACAGTCCAGGGCATCTGAACCTCCCACGTCCACGCACGGCGCTAGGTGCCTCGCATAATGGCACTAATTACACAGGAGGATGGGACGCACAGATTGCTTGTTCAAAATGTGTCATTCACGGAGAGAAGAAAGGTGGCTTGAAGGCTGTGTGTCGGGAAAGAAGAGGAGCACAAATGGGAGGGCAACTTGGACAATCACAAAGCAACACCGGTGACATAATGTGAAATCTATTGACGACAAACATTGATGAATGTAAGATGGCTGTGTGTTAAAGGTGGTCCAGTTCAATAAACTAAACTATCAGGAATGGAGGGTATGACATATGACCACATACAAATTCATATGATATGAACCCAGATAACTATGAATATATTTTATTGAAAGTTTGACCTGCTAGTTAAATTTTTAACATTAAACCCTTACCTTCAGATGTAAGCCGTTAAAAAGGAAACAACTTTGATAATGCAACGAAGCATAAAGCTATTGAGTGGATTAGGACTGTTAAACTTTAAAACCCTCTTTACTACAATGAGGAGTGATTCGTAAGACTCTCTGCATTCTTCTGCTTTAGCTGTCCAGGCATTTTACCACTAACAGCAATTCAATCATCAGTTTCACACTATGAAAATTAGGACCGTTTGAATATCGAAATGACGACTCTAGCAAATATATCATATTTAATTTCTAGAAAGGTTCTTTTTTATTTCCATTGCATTAAAGAGATTGATGCTAAGCCCATGGGCAATTTATCTACCACTCTATTTGTAGAAGTTGTCACCAAATTGAAATTTCGTTATCTGGCAATATTTGTAAATAAATATATAAAATATTTATTTTTCATATTTTGCCTGTTACTTATCAAGATGAAACAGGAGGAGGAAAAATTTGTTGGTACTTTTTTTCGACATTTGGCTTCCAGCCCATGGCGTCCATTTATTCAGTAGCAAAGGTTGGAAATTGTAGTCTAGGAAAACAAATTATATATCGAGATCAAACGCCGATTCCCCTTTATGAGGTGAGCTGTTTACCGGGAGGGAGGGCAACAATAAGAGCAGATGTATTGTGTCACAAGTCTATTTATATCACACACATACACAGAGCTGCAATATTCCCCACTTCACATGTGAATCAAAATAGTGTCCTGGGTTCAGGGTTTTGATTGAAGGAGCTATCTTGATCTAATGCGATAAATATGCATCCCTTGGCCTTTTCAATTGAATTGAAGCCAACAATTAGTCTGGTGCTCTATAGATTCATGACATTTTGGAGTTCTCTTGTGTGGGTCAGGCTTACCTGGTGGTGGTGCTGGTGTTGGTGGGGGGTTGGTGGTGGTGGATAGGTTGTGTGTGTGAGTGTGTGGGGGGTGATTTGTACTCATGCATGACCTGAGGCGAGCTAAAGCCCGTCTGTACGTTAAGAGTTGATCTTGGAAGAACGCATTCGGCCTAGATGATAAACAACCCAAACCTTGCTAGCCAGACAGACGCGTTGTGTGTGTATGGTTTTTGTTGCTTTGGGTTCTTCATCACTTTACCTCCCCCCACTCTGCCTTGTTCTAGTTCTCGGTCCTCCAGAAGATGGGTGGAATGTGGACAGGCGTCAACACGTCCCGGCCCTCTCTTCCTGTCTGCGTTCCTCCCTCACCCTTTTCCCCCTGCATGTGCGTGTGTAAACTAGCTCAGCCCTTTAGTGCCCTGGTCCACCTAGTCTCCACGCACACCAAACAAACCCAATTCAAGCACACGTGTTGACAGTACATGGGGTCGGCTTAGCTCCGAAGGTAGTGCAGTCGTCTTGTAACCGAAAGGTTGCTAGTCCCAGCTCCTCCTAGCTGAGTGTTGATGTGTCCCTGAGCAAGACACTTAACCCTAACCGCTCCTGACAAGCTGGCTGTCGCCTTGCATGGTTGAATCTGCCGTAGGTGTGTCAATGTGTGTATTAACCGATGTAAGTCGCTCTAAAAGCTTCTGCTAAATGCACTAATTGTACATTGGAATGGAACAGAGAAACATCACATGCACTCCTGGGGTTTTGGGGGCGGCAGTAGGATGGGGACAGATGTGATGCTACATTCCATCCAGAGAACCATTTTTTAAAACAATGAAAAAAGTAGGAGTGAGGGGATTCAAAGATTCTAGAGTTTTCCATTAACTGCACCGGATGAAGACATGTGATGAGCTGCTTCACGCAGACAGAGGAACACCAGAGCCTCTCTCATCTCCTCGCCCGTCGTCAACTCTTCACACATTGTAGTGAGACTACTGAGGTTACTACAGGAATGTGTGTGTTTGTGTGTGTGGGAGGGGGGGGGGGGTTGTGTGTGTTTTATGCTCCTCGATACTGAAGAAAGGAAACATGAGCCTGTGTTCTTTGTTCAGCTCCTCGTCCCCTCTTATCAACAAGGGTTAAGTCAGCAGTGGAAATTTGATTCTGAGGTGAGATTTTGTTTGAGGCAGGAACATTGAAGCGCTGCGTCTCCGCGGATCTTGGATAACGATTTGGGAAAACGTCAGTATTTCATGTGCTTCATCCTTCAAAATTCAGCAGAGCAGCACCGATGACAGCGCTAAACCCGGGCCTTGTTTGGGGGACATCCTTCCCTGATCCCTGAATAAGGGGTTATGCTGAGGAATCTCTTGCTTAACAACAACAAACACACAGTAACGCATCTAGTAAGGGCAGCTCCCTTTACCCGTGGAATAATGAAAGCCCGAGCGGGACCCAGTTGAGACGATAACAATCTGACCTCCAGGAGGATCAGGGAGTCATTGGGTTAGTTGTGTTTACGAAGCGGAGGTGATGCCAGTGGAGCGCCATCTATTGACAGAAGCAGGAAGTGAGGAAACACGGGCAGATCCTTGAGTGCCACCAGAGGCCACTGTGTCTTCATGCTATACCGGCTGCCAGCTGGAGCCTGGGTATTCCTCCCAACGCACACACACAGGAGAGGCGCCGTTTCCACCGCGGATTGGTAACGGCGCCCCAGGTTTAGACAGAAAGCATTGTCTCGGCTTTGTTAATTGGGATCTTATGTTATGTCATTATTTAAGGTTAATAAGTACAGTTATGTGGAGGGAAAATGTGTTAGCTCACTCTCAAGTTATGACGTTGTGTATAATGAGATGCCCATTGGGCCGATGAATATCTTGTATTTTTGTCTATGCTTCTCTCAAATGTGTGACTCATTAATGCCAAATGTATAATATCTATGTGTTCTAGTGATTCAATATTGCACATTGTAGCTTTGCCCTTGTAATTAACGGTGTAATTTTCCTAACCCTATGCATATATAATTATTTTGTTTATGTAGATAGGTAGGTCGATATGCAAATATATATATGCAAAATATCTACACATATACATATATATGTACGCACAGACCCACACCCACCCACATGATTGTACAGACATGTATTTGTACGCACATGTGTAATAGCCTATAATCCTAGTGAATTTAATTTGATACGCAAAGAAAGCAGACAGAAACAAATGATATATACAATCATAAGGCCTGTGTGTGTAAAATGTAATACATATAAACTAAGATAATCTGCCCCAGCTAATAACCCGGGGCAGTCAGCCGCCCGTCATGTAATGGGATTCTATTCTCTGGTATAACCCCCCCCACCATATGCAGCCCTCCTCTCCAGAATCTGCCTGGCAATTAGCCGCTCGCTGGGTGTGAGGCGCAGAGTGTGAACACAATTTGAGGCACCGGTGTGGTTTCACACTGGTGTGGTTTCACACTGGTGTGTCCATCGCCACGCAGAGAGCTGCCTCTCCCTCCTCCTCTCTATTAGCAAATCATGGATGAGATATCTCTCTGCCTACTGTGGAACCAGGGCTAACCTAGGACCTTCTTTAGTTTTGGTCGCTGGTTAAAATAATGTCCAGTAGGATGGATTTGAATGTGATTAAAATCCGTCCTTTTCATTTATTTTTCATCCAGTTTCCTGATTTATGATGATCTTTATCTTGTGTGTGTAATGTGTATTCCAGCTTTGAATTCTTGACTCAAGGCAATATTTATGCGCACGATGCATCATCCGTTCAAACTGTATTCCTCCAGCCATACTTCTACTACTTCTGTCTCGTTCTGAACAATAATTTCTTATTGTTCAGGTTATTATTCGGTCATATATTATTTTGCAAAATCCTTCTTTTATGACTTGTTACAGAGCTGTGGTGGAAGGAAAAATGACATCTTGTTTTGACAACTTTCTGAGTAACAAATGCTCAGTGTGCACACTCACTCTTCCCAGTGTGAGGCTATGAAGTTGTGAGCACCTATTTTCCTCGGCTGGGGGAGAAACATAAAAAACGAATGATGGCAATAATATTTCTGAGACCGAGTTGACGTTATTGCACTTTTATGTGTCGGGGGAAATCATTGTGTCCTGGGCTGCAGCAAATGATTATTGAGAGCTAATAGGGTGCGAGGTTTAATATAAAGGAAAGAACAGACAAAATCACTCATAGCTCCCCAGGGAATAAATTAAGGCTTGGGAGAGGGGCAGAGAGAGGGAGAGAGAGAGAGAGAGAGAGAGAGGGGAGAGAGAGTGAGAGAGAGAGAGAGAGAGAGAGAGAGAGAGAGAGAGAGAGAGAGAGAGGGGAGAGAGAGTGAGAGAGAGAGAGGGGAGAGAGAGAGAGAGAGAGAGAGAGAGAGAGAGAGAGAGGGGAGAGAGAGTGAGGACACGCGAAGCATCTGCAGGAAAACAGAATCTTTATTTCTCCTTGTCGTTCTCTTTCTCTCTCTCTCTCTCTCTCTCTCTCTCTCTCTCTCTCTCTCTCTCTCTCTCTCTCTCTCTCTCTCTCTCTCTCTCTCTCAGAGAGCCCAGCGGCTGGTCTCTCCCCCTCTTGGACCTCACGTCTGTCCTCACTCGGATAAGTCATTATCGTTGGTATGTACCGGTCACACCACTCAAGCGGGGAACATGTCGTTTCCATCTCTTCCATCTTCCTCTTTCTCGGTCCGAGAAAGAGGAAGATGGAAAAGAAAAGGGCAGAGGCGCTCCAGAACCCTCGAGACCGCGCAGCTTCACCGCTGATTTCCAGAGTCGTATGTTTGACTTTTAACGAGTGCTGCTCCCTCTCTTCCATTATCCTGCTCATCCTCCCGGAGTGGATGAAGGCAAACAAGGATGTATTTGCTGTCTTCAAACTCTCCATGCATAATTCACTCCCCCAACTCATCGGGGCCTGTGCAGCCTATAGTGGCCTGTGGTGTGTGTGTGTGTGTGTGTGTGTTCGTGTGTGCGCGTGGGTGTGTGTGTGTGTGTGTGTCGGAGGCTGCTCCATACCATCCCCTTCGCTCCCCTGGCAGGCCGGGGCTGATTTCCCGCTCGTTGACCTTGCGCGGGCCAGACTGGCGCTCCTGAGATGAGCAGGGAAGCGGTGTATTCTCAGGAGACCTGCCTGCACATGTGTGTGTGTGAGGGAGAGTGTGTGCGTGAGAGTGTCTCTGTCTGTGTGTGTGTGTGTGTGTGTGTGCTTGTGTGTGTGTGTGTGTGTGTGTGTGTGTGTGTGTGTGTGTGTGTGTGTGTGTGTGTGTGTGTGTTTGTGTGTGTGTGTGTGTGTGTGCGCGTCAACAGGCTTAAGAGGGAAGTTATTCTCTTCCACCCTTCATGAAGGACACCTGGATGGAATTCAGAAGCAGCAGAACCAATCCTCCGCCATAATGCCTAAACTAACTACCTAAATGTGGCAAGAGTAACCAAAACAAAACAGCATCTTGCACAATGTTCTGAATATATCAAACGCTTGTCTGGGGTGTCCTAAAGATACACAATCTGTTTGCTGGAATTTATGAGTTGGGTATGCAATGGGAGCATTAAATATGAATAATTTCCTCATTTTTTTCCTGAAAACCCAGTTTTTAATCCCAGTCTTAACCATTTTGCTGCATCCACGGCTCATGCACTTGGAGAACAGAAAGTGAGCTGGGATACGTGTTCATTACAACTGTCCATCCCCATCTCCAGCCTGTGCAGTCAGCAGCCACAGAGTTTGTGGCAGCCAACATCTTCCCAAATTAATTATGCCAACGAGCGCTTATTTCTTACAACCAATTACCCCCCCCCCCCCCACCCCCCCTTCACACACAGTGAAAGGAGCCGCCCGCAAGCAGGTCATGTCTGCTCATGGCCTCCGATGGCCCCGATGCTGAAGGTCTACAGCAAACGGCTGAAGGTCTAAGTAGCGGCAGAGCTGTGGAGCAAGTGGTGATTAAGTTGGAAGGTCAGGTGGAATTGATTCGTTTCCGTGCGTACGTCTCATAGCGCTCACATCGGGACCGGCACCCTCTCAATATGGGCATAGTTTGGATAGAGATGGCCTTTACTCTTTTGGAGAGGAAGGCATATGGGTTTTTCTGTATATATATATATATATATATATTGTTTTATCTTTTTGCATTTTTTATGCTTTATGATAGGGTGAGATAGACAGGAAGGTATGGGAGAGAGAGGGGAGGACATGCATCAAACTACCACAGGCAGATAATCAAACCCGGGCCGCTGCGGTCAGGGTTAAGCCTTCAGGTAGCGCGCTCTACCCGGTGAGCAACGAGGCCGTCCTTAATGTGACGACCACGCCGACGCTGTCTTGAATTGGTTGTTACTTCAATGCTCCGTGGAAAAACTCCATTGTCAAACAAATTCGTCTGCCTTCAGCGTTTTGAATGATTCCTTCCCCGCCGGCCCTAAACATACAGTAGAAGTTCATCTTCACGGACTTCCTGTTGACCAAACATTGTTTGCGAAGCACAAACATCGATCTGAAAATAAATTCTCTCTTTCAGAAGCCCACACATCATGTCACAGCAAGCTGTAATTACAGAACGTGTTCCTTAGTCCTGTTTTATAGGGAGGAAAGCAACAAAGTGAACAATGGAGATGGCTGTCTACAGATTTACAACCCACACCATACCCCCTTATGTCCTTATTATTAGAATGTGGTTTATTAACCGGAGTATGTTTGTGTAAGTTCCAAGAAGATACATCATGTGTTTCCCCGTTAATGATGCATTTTCAAGTTTTATGTCAGAGAGATATTAAAGCATGATTGCTCCTGAATTGATTGCTGAGAGCCACACATACACACACGCTTGTGTATGCATGTGTGCACACGCACGTGAATTGTATATCTTTGTACGTGCATGCATAAGTGTGCTTTCAGTGACACAGGAGAAAGGGTGGTATATTTTACATGGATTCACTTTGTATTTCACTTTGTATTTTAACAGATTGCCCTGACTGTTAGTCGTTACCGTGTCCCCTGAGAGTCCAGCACCAGAATACACAACAACCTCCAACGCCACAATCACCTCTCCGCATGACTCCAGAGAAGCCCCACTGCTGCATTCTCCCTCCACCTTGCTTGGCTACGTCAGCACAGTGCGGAGAAGTAGGGGCGCAGAAGAAAAAACACAAATTGCAATCATCATGCAGGTAGGAGCTGCCCGGAATAGCAATGCTATTGTAATGGCTTTCAGGGAATGTCTTCATAAATGTCTGCTCCCTGGGGACGGAGGGGGGAGGTGCAGGGGCCTCTCTGCAAATAGAGCGTTGTTGTATTTTTTATATTTTTTTGTTTAAACCGTCTGGACCCGCATGAATAAATGCATGTCCGGTTGTGTGTGTTGTAGACTGCTCTGTTTGCTAATCACATATGCAGCTGCTTTAGTGGCCCGTCCCAAGAGATGAAAGTTTGTAAACATGAATACTAATTAAAAGTAGGTTGACGGACAGGTAATCTGCATGTGTGTGGGTACGGCAGGCCTACTTATGCGGCGCGATATGCATCCTTCCCCGGAGACAAAGGGTCGTGGGTACGGGTGGACTTACCACGTGGAAGGGCGCTGGATTTGCATTCTGTGAGCAGGCGAGACGTAGGTAGCGTTTGATCTGTTATGGGTGCTCGCAGAATGGATGTGGTTTGTAATTGGCTCTAAAGGAGATTAGGCTGGGTATTAAGAGGTGATTGAATGGTAATAGGGTTCACGGGCCACTGAGAAGCCAAGATTGCTGTGAGTATGAGTGCAGCAGGTACACACTAGTCTTCAGGATGCCTGTGCTCATGATCAGCACCATGAGACACAAAATAGGTTTCAAGCAACACTTTAATGAATATCAGGACATAACGCAACAGGCCAGGGATCCACTGTGTACCATTTAGCCTACATATATTGTCACCTATGCAGTTTTGTCGCTGCAGTGTTAAATAAGAGTCATATGGACTGTAGCTGAGGCGTTGAAGGTAAAAAAACAAACAAAGACGCATTGATGTGAGTCATATGTTTGATCTAGGGCTCACTTCGGCCCCATGGTTCCACTACCCTCAACATAAATAAAAGGGCGTGATGACTTATTAAGGTCTCCATCTCAGCTGCCGTTATTCTGGCTGGCATTATTATGGCAGTGGTCAGACGAAGGTGTGTGATCTTCAGTCGACATTGGAGGGAGGCCAGTGTTTGTCTTTTTCATCAGCCTACATCTTCCCCAGGCCCTAACAAGCATCTGACAGCAAACAACAACGCCCCCTCTCTGCTGCCTAGCACTGCTTTTATAGATAGTCTTAAGACTTTAATCCGGATCTAGTGACAGCCTCCTCCTCAGTCAATAGGGTAAAGAGAAGCGTGCGCGGTGGGTGTGTGCTCTTGTCCGAAGGCGGGTTCCAGAGGACATGTTCCCCATCCTAAGTCAGGGCTCACCTTTAAACAGAGCTGATCCAAGGAGCTGCATTTGTTCTTCTTCTTATGGATTGATATAGAAAAGAATGCCTTGGAATAAGTATTGGAAGTCTGTCTACTCCAATAAATCATAATATTGCTGGAAAATATAACAAAAAGATTAATATCCATGCTTCTATCTTCTAATACGGTTTCATACTCGTGTTGTGATGTGTTGCGGTCCGCAACATCAACTCTGGAGAAGTTAGACCATTAGCGCCATGGCTGCTATCTGGAGAACTTAAGTGATTAGTGAGAATTGAAAAAGCCAGTCCAAATTACGTTGAAGTAACCAAATTGCCCGTGCTAGTCCCTGTGTTTATCTTTTCACTCGCTAGCTTCGCCTCACAGTTTTATTTAGTTTCCTCAGAGCCGGTGTTTCGCAGGCTCAATATCTGCTCTGTGCTAACTGCACAGATCCATGTAGAGCCACATTTCCTAGCGTTGAAGCTGGAGGATTCTCTGGTTGCAGCAATGTAGTGCCCTGCAGGTCCCAATCTGTCTTTGTTAGGCCCTGCTGCTCAGCCTTATCGCACCTGCCTAGGCCAAGACTGATCACCGGCTTCCCTGGCAGCCGGCACACCAGCTAATATAACATTTCACATGCACTTTGTAATTGTCGCAGCAGGAGCTCTAAACGGATTTCAACGCTCGCGGTCACAATCCCCCGCTATTGTGTGGAGATATTTGGATTTTTTTAACGTCCTTTTACCGCTGAATCACGTGTGCGCCAGACTAGTGGGCTCAGAACCCTAACCCATACACCCCATGGAAACAGCATGGTTTTGCATTCATGGGTTTAATAATTAATCTATTTTCTAACTCAATGTCTCTTTCTACCAAATTTGCTATTCGTATGGTTGTTAAAGTAAGTATTAGTAAGTATTCATTCTTGATGAGGAATTGGGTTGTCATGGCAGCGAGCAAAGGACACTGTAGGACTGATTAATAATAGTAATGATAATACTAATTATAATAATAATAATAATAATAATAATAATAATAATAATACAATTTCTTTAATGCACTTTTCATTTTACACAAAGACACTTCATCACTTCATGAAAGAAAGAATATACAGAAAATAGATCTATAACATTTTTGTCAGCACTAGCTAATTAGTCATCTAGTGTGAGTCCCAAATGAGATTCTAACTGCTGGTGTTTCCATAAAGCTGTGCTACATCGGCTAGTTGTTAGCGTTATCAGGATGTCAATAGCCATTATTGCTTGTCTTGTCTTGATTAGCCCTCGAGCAGTAAAATCAATTATGCATAATCCTGGCGGTCAAAAGATCATACTGTATAATGACTCACAATGAATCGTTCTGTTTAATGTCATCTCAAGCCGCTGTATGTAACATTAATTATCTCTCTCTGTTCATGACCAAACATCATCATTCACCTTCAGAGCCTATAGCTAAGGATGGCATGAAAATCATTTATGCTTGCTTATTAAACTACTGCATATCTCCCATTAAAAGGTTGTCAGTAAAACAATAGTAATGACAATGATATACTATTAATAGAGGACCTTTTGTGCATTGATAACCTATAGTATTTATGCTGAGTCAAATTAATGAATTATATGTTAACCGTAAATCAACTTTGAACTACACAAAAAACGCTTTCAAATCCATCCGCAGAACCGGTTCAATCCATTTAAAGGGTAGGACGTAGAAAATGTCCTCAACCAACAACAACTTCAAACACAAGTACAAATAGACACTTTCAAGTAACTAAAAAGCATGGACTTTTCAAGTTGAAATGGCTTGTTATGGCCCTCAGCTCAACACAACAAAAGGACATCAAACACATACCGAGGTTTAGCATAATGTATTTATTAAACATAAGCATAGACCTCAGAATATACAATGAGGTGGAAGTTTGAAATGGTACACTAACATTTGTGTGTTGTATGGAAGAGTGAGTGTGCCGTTGGGAGGTTGTAAAATACTAAAGACAAAAAGAACAAAACAAAAAAGGCTGTTTCTGCTCAGCTGGAGGGAGAGAGCAAATGAGCTGCTGTGGCAAACACATCCAGCATACCAGCATACTAAATATGAGGCCAGAGTAGCATGGATTATATCCAAAATCATATCCACGCGTATGCAGGAAAACACCACTAGGCTAAACGTACCCTGGTGGCGTACTCTCTTTGGCGTAGTACAGTGTGCAAACACTGGTCGCTTTCTTCAAGAGGACCATCTAATAACATGCAGTGGACACTGGTTCAAACCAGCCTGTACGACATAGTTTAAGTAGAACTTGCTTGGATGGTTTATAACGTGTGACACAAATCAATCGATCAATTTGGAATTAAAACAGATGTTTTTTTAAATTGGAGATTTAATGTATTTTACTCTCCAGTGCTCAGGAAAGATACCGGATGGTGTGTATTTTAACCTCGCTCCCTATACTTTATTGTTATTACTATGGGCTTCCTCCTTCTTTCTGTTGACATCTTTGTAGCTTCTCAATGTATTGCTAGGTATGTGGCCTAAGGAGGGCAGTGTGGAAGCTCAATCTTCTAATTACGTTTCCTGCATCTTCTTGGATGTGGAATTGCTTCAAAGTTGTTTCTGTGTTTCTGTGAAGAAAAATGTTTCTGTGAAGAGCAAAATGTTCTCACCTTTGATATTTCGATATCATGATTCAAAACAGTCTATAATAATGATACATATACCTCAAGTAAAAATGTTAAAGCAAGGTTTCCAACTTTTTTTCAAATAACACAGGCTTTGGAATTCAGAACATTTTCAAATAAAGTATTTTGTAAGGCACAGCTGGCACTTGGGTCAATATGAATATCTTTATTCAATTCAAATTCAAATTCAAAAAAACTTTATTTGTCCCCAGGGGGCAATTTAGGGCACATAGCAGCAGCATTACAAAGGACAGGGCCATGTCCAAACAAAACAATGTGTGGCATCATTGAAAGAATAACAGTTTGGTTTATGAAAATATTACTTTTCATGACCAATATTTCTTTGGGGACAATTCATAAAACACAAGGAACTTTCTTTGCGCATAAACCAAGGTAGGATATCCAAAACCATGACTAAAACACGGTTTTGTCATGGTTAGAAGGAGAAGGACCTCAGAAGGAGGTTGTGTGTTAATCATGGTTTTGGAAATACTACCTTGGTTTATGTCGTGTGAACGTGCAAACCTTCTCCGTTGCTAGGTCTACTCCCTCCCCTGAAGAGCCAGAATATAGCTTGTAGGAGGCCAGGAGAGCAGGATGGAGACGGTAGGTTTAAGGAGGTGACCTGGCTTTAATAAGCCACCATTAATGAGGTTAAAGGCAGAACCAATCCGCCATCTTATGTCACACATAACCAGCCATCCCTCCCAACAGGGTGGGGTACCGTAAAGAGTATGCAATTCATGTACTATTGGTTTCCTTTTAAGCTGTCAAAAATACCCCAAATGCTAAGCTTCCTCAGTTTCGTCATTCACAGAGGGTTTAACTTATTTTCGCGCTGGCTGCAGGCCATGGCTATGAAACAAGGTACATCCCATGGCTTCTTGATGTACAGTACGTCGTGTTTGACGAGGTGTTTTACTCAGGTCGGACATGTTTTCCAACTGTTTCAGCTAGGGTTGTCCGTGTCCATTATCTCTGCATCCGGTTTGGACAGCCACACACGCTTTCGACTCGCCACTGGACTGCCTGTTAACTCTCTGCTGCATTTCAAAGCATTCTCTCTCACCCACCCCTTTGGCTTTGAGGCTTTCAGGTACCAGAATCCGGTACCCTCGAATGTCTTTCTGCGACCCTGCATTGACCCCCTTCTGAGAACACCATGAGGCGATTAATCTCTCTCCACCACCCCTGACCTTTTACAGGATTCAGAAGAAGTGATGGACTGAAGCACAAAAGAAGATGTGCTATGTCGCGCAAATACCATTTCATGCTGCTTATATAGTGGATAGGTGTTTATCGTTGACAGAGTTTGATAGAGCCTTTCAATATGGAGGCGGGTGGTGGGCCACGGAGGGGGTGGAGATGTTGCTGGTAAACTGTACATTTTTCATTCAATAAACTGTTTTTTAATCGCCGGCCGAAGTGTGAGATCAATACGTCGGCTACGAAAAGGCAATCTCACATGCCTTCATAATAATAGTAGCGCGGCCAACACAACCTGGGAATCAGTATGCAGAGCGGCTCAGGCATAATGTAAAAAACATGTGAAAGTACTGTGCAGGAAGGCAGACCTTTCCACCCCCTGTTTAAATAGCAAACGTTTGGCTTCATTGGGGGCATTGGGGGCGGAGCCAGCCGGGTATTGAGGAACCGTCCCTGTTGCAGTCCTGGCCTGAGCCCCGGACGGCCCTGGATCAGGGCTAGCTAATTTTATTTCATGGCGTGCCGTCGGAGATGCATTAATCTCTTCCAGACCGTCGCGTGCCCCTGAGCAGCTGGAGGCAGTGGGAGGGGGAGAGGGGGAGAGAGAAATACAGAGGGAGAGAGGGAGAGAGAGGAAGAGAGGGAGAGAGAGAGAGAGGGGGAGAGAGAGATGGAGGGAGCGAGATACAGACAGAGAGAGGGAGAGAGGGAGAGAGAGAGAGAGAGGGGTGGAGAGAGATGGAGAGAGAGAGATACAGACAGAGAGAGGGAGAGAGATAGAGAGAGAGAGAGAGAGAGTAGGGGTCTCGGGCGTTACGTGCCTCCCATGCTAAGAAATGTTCTCTGGTGCTGACGGACGCACATCCCTCCAGGCAGACCGTGTAAACAGTGCAGACCATCTCTAAATCACATTCACGCCCTCAGAGACTCTGCTGCCGCCGATATCTCTCTCTCTCTCTCCCCCTCTCCCTCTCTCTCTCTCTCCCTCCACCTCTCCATCTCTTTCTCTCCATTTCTCCATCTCTCTCTCTTGCTCTCTCTCCCTATCTCCCTCTCCCAAGATACCTCTCTCTGCCCTCTTCCTCTTCCATATCTCTTCTCCGTTCCCCCTTGCATTCTATCTGTGTGGGCGCGTATCTCCCGGTATCTTGCTAAATGTCCCTCATTTGTCACTTTGAGAGCGGTCGGATGGGTCCTTATGTGTTTTTATTTATTTATTTGAAGATGACAAGATACTGTTGTCATCTGTCATGTTTTATTTTTTTCCGTGTGTTTATTTTGCCACAGCTGGTACGCACAAAGCATATTTGCTGATACAGCTGGTGGCTAATCTCTGAACCGCGACAGTACAGTCATTTTCCATAGAATTGTAAATGTTTCATTTGCTGTTTCGTGTTCTCGTGCAGCGCCGCACGATTTCTCTATAATGTCAGTGGCTTTTTGAAATGAGTCCTGATCAGAATTAGTATTCTGTACTTTGTGTACACGCCCCCCCCCCCCCCCCCCCCTCCCCAACACAGCTGCCAGGGAGGATAACTGCTGTCCCTTCGTTACGCTCGGCCATAACCCTGAAGACAACTTCTCAGACCTGACTTTTACAAATAGAGAGAGAGAGAGAGAGAGAGAGAGAGAGAGAGAGAGAGAGAGAGAGAGAGAGAGAGAGAGAGAGAGAGAGAGAGAGAGAGAGAGAGAGAGAGTGAGAGAGAGAGAAAGCGATTGAGAGAAAGAGAGAAAGTGATAGAGAGAGTGAGAGAGAGAGAGAGAGAGAGAGAGAGAGAGAGAGAGAGAGAGAGAGAGAGAGAGAAAGCGATTGAGAGAAAGAGAGAAAGTGATAGAGGGAGAGGGAGAAAGTGATAGACGGAGAGGGAGAGAGAGAGATAGAGAGAGAGCGAGGGCAAACAACATCAATGGCAACATTTCCCCGAGTTGATTCCGTTGCGTCCAGACCAAACAGGAAGTGTGCGGAGCGAGCCGGTGGATGACGGGGGCCCGCCTCCCGTCTTGTGATGGCCTTTCCCCGACACCGGGCCCCTCCCTGGGGGCCGACGGCGGCCGGCCGGGCCCCCTCTGTGGAGCCCTTTCTTCTCGTCCTCCATTGATCCATTTATATAACTCGCCGGCGAACACATCAAACGGCTTCACGTGGCGAGGTGGGTCCGCGGGTGCACCCTCCCCCTCCCTCCACCCACCCCCTCCCACCCCCCCCCCCCCCTCCTCCCTCCCCTCCCTGGTCAATGGAGATGATGAAGGCGTGATCTTTTGAAAGCGCTCTTCATAGGGTTTTTCTTCCAAGGATGGCAATTTATATGGTGGCCGTTCCCCGTGCAGAGGGAGGCGCAGAGAGAGGAGCCCTGCCATGTGTCAGATGCCGCGGCGCGCGGCGGCGCCGGAGTGACTGCTGCAGCAGCTGACACACTGGGCTGAACAGATTGGAGGGAGTATTAAATTAGGGAGGAGGCTGCTCTGTTTCTTTTTTTTATATATCGCGATTGCATTTGGTGTCTACCCCGGGGGCTGTGAATAATCAAAGCCATTGCAGAGAATGATATTATCCTCCATTACCGTATTTGCATTATGCATGTGTCCGTGCCTGTTGGTCCACGTGAAACTTTGTGGCCTTCATGGAGAAGCCTTCTCCCCTCGTCCCTCGCTGCTCCGTGGGAGCTGCTGTGTGTGGGGGGGGGGGGGGGGGGGGGGGGGGTAGACACTGAACATGGAGCATTAATATGCGCTACCTGCTGATCATATCGAAAATTCAAAGGCTTGGGTGCAGTTGATCGGCGTAAATAAGAGTGTAGGTAGGTGTGAACATGTCTGAATGCACATACATGGTCACACACACTCTCAGCCTTTTGACACCGTTGAGGAATGCATTCATCTCTTAACAGTTAGATATGTTTTCGGTTCCTCCTGATATTAATCCCCTCCCTGACAAACATTTGCCTCTATCCCTCCACTACTCTTGAGGAGTTGATCAAACGATTGACGTGTATTCACCTTCATCCTGTTCTCCTTCTCCCTGCCAGACGTCTCTTATCCACTGTTGTTCTTAAAGAACGGAGCCACTGAGTGGTGGATATTAGTACCAAATGGCCCTGGTGGGGTGATATCATACCCCACCAATTGTTCAACGAAGAAGGGTTCAGGCGGTTTGCGAGTGGCTTGATTTGAATAAGGGTAACTCAATCAGTGAGTAACACCTTTTTAGGTAATGATTTGAGGTAACTTATAGCCCCGCCCTTGGCATATGTTTTGATATACTGTAAGTGTAGAATAGAGACGCAGTAAAAGAGAATTGAAATAACCACACAGAGGCGGTGGTTGTGTTGGGTATCCTGTCCTGTGTGAGCACATTCAACGAGAAGCATGGACTCCACGGCCTATTTGGAAGGCACAGACTTGGAAACAGCCCTTTGATTTGAGCCTACGACCGACCAATCAAGCACCACAACAAGGCGACCAGACACTCGTATCCTTACCTAAGACGCTGAGACCCTGCAGGCCAAGAGAACGACTAGTGGTGAGTTTTCAACGCCGGAGCTTGATACTCATTGTACTATAAGTATTATATGGATAAAGCATATGATTGTAAGATAAAGGTTAACAATTCTTTTTTTAGAAAGGCATTGTATTTCAAAAAAAAAATTATGCATAGATATGTTTTGATTGTACGATAAAGCAAAAATGATTTGACCCAAATTCTTTGTTCTACAGCAATTGCTGTGTGAGTTCAGACTGTATGCTGCCGTGGAAAATATTGTCATAACTGCATTATATGTGAGTGTCTGACTGTGTGCTTGGCTACTGGAGTCTATCTGCATTTTAACTGGAATATCGGTTCATAACTGCGCCTCCTTCAACTCAATTCAACCTTCTGGTTTTAGGATTTTGTTAAGGCCTGTGTGTCGCTAGAAGAGCAAAGTTGGTTGTAGATAAGTCTACACATTAATTATGTAATATTGTTGTGTAAACCAGGGCTGTGATTGGTTCCATTCATTATGCTGATGTAAGAACAAAAATAGAACATGGTGGTCCTTTTAACTCATTTGTTTCATTAATAGGTTAGTTTGAAGCACGCTGCAATCTAACAGCATCTTCTGCCAGTGTCAGAGTCGATTACGTTGTTGTATTTAAACCCTAACTCTTACTAGCATTTAGATTCAGAAGATATTCCATTGTCCTGGTTATACCTTAGCTATTCATAGTATTTAGAAGTCACATTAACTGTTAGTTGTGTTGTCTTGCAACCACCTGGAGATTAACCCCCACACTTAGTTGCTAGTTGTAAACAGTGGTGGGTATTGTATACTCATCTATCTTCAACTCCTTCACGTTTGAGTAATTTCTAATTCTTTGTTTTTCACTACAATTTACTAGATTTGACTTCTTTAGGCTCAACCTGCAGGTCAATTTCTGAATCCTATTTCCATAACATTCATCTACGTTGCCACATAATGTTACTGTTTCAAGCTGAACTATAAATTTTTTTTTCCCTCCACCGTTTAAATTGTTTGTTATTATAAATGTTTTTTTAATTTCTTTTCAGAATTAAATCAATTTCTAATTTCTAATTTCTGATTAAAAAGAAGAGAGGAAGAGGACAAGTGGCAAGACAAGAAAGACCTTTGAAAATGCCTTATTATTCAACAAGGTCTGAAGAAGAACCAACCATCTTGACCACACCACTGGAACACATTATATTTATTCATGGTGAATCCATCCAGACCTGCCACAAGAAGTGGATGAAATGGACCAAGAAAACACCATTTTCACCATGGCCACGAGATGGCTCCTGGGACGAGAAAGAAATACGTGGCATCCACTTGGTCTTGGCATTTCGTGATTCAGAAAGATTTAAGTTTGGTAAAGCTACACATCAAAGATGCTTGGCAAAATGGGAAGCACAAGCAGAAAAAGGTTGACCCAAAAGCAAGCAGAGAAGGTGGAAGAGGGAAGTAAAAGCAGTCGCACACAGAAAGCAAGACCCGTTTACTCCGACTCGGATGATGACAGCCTGGAGGATGACAGCCTGGAAGAAGACGAAGAAGCAGAAGACTACATATTCAAAGTGATGGCACTGGTCAACCTCCTACGAGGCCATCTAAGAAAAAAGAAGCATTGAGAATAACAGAATTGAACAAACTACTAACCACTGGTCAAGGACTCACATGCGGGGACATCCAGCAAGTAGTTGCCCGCATAGCCGGTCACCAAACAGAGGACATACTGCCACAATCAGGGCTCACAAGGACGCATATCAGAGCGCCGTGAACGCCTTCTGGAAAAGAACAGCAAAAGCATTCAAGTTGAAATGCTGGCAATAAATAGATTCAAGTTATCTTAGATACAGCTGTATTCCAAACACTAAAAAATACTGTCCCAGCAAAAATGGATTTGAGCAAATAAGAAGGACTCACCCTTGATGATAACCAGGATGTGTACACATTCCTATCTAAGACACAAGAAGAATGGCGGCAGCTGACTGGGGAACCATTGAAAACATCAACCTACACAACATGCGCTTTCACAGAATATTTGAAAATAGCTCTGCCCACACCTGTACAAGAGAAACTAGACTAGAGGATGTGGTAGGATAGGGTTCAATGACATGGGAAATGCAAAGGGAACACCTGACACACTACACTGAACAACACAGAGCTGTAAAAGAGGCGAAAAGGGAAGTAATGGAAATGATAGGGATGAATCTGATGAGGAAACAACTGGCTATCCTGGAAGAAATGGAACTACAGCAAGCACCTCCACAAATGATGAAAGTAGAGGTATACACTCAACTTCAAATGAACACATGTTACTTCCACAAATGAAGCAACAGCAACCACAAAGCCTCCTTCAACCACAGTACCCTTCCCATCCGGATTGCATGCAACATAGGAACCCAAGGCCTCACCAGTGGGCAAGAAGAGACGGCCAAACCAGAGGCGGAACGGGGAGAGGGCGAAGCAGTGAAAGAGCCTACACCCACTCAAACGATCCACACTGGGAATGCAGACAAACAGGCTCCGCTGAGAAATGTCAACCGTTAACCCAAGAAAAAGACCCCCACAGAAGACCTTCATAAGAAAAACCATACCAAAGACACAAAAAACACCATCTCCGACCAAATGATGACGTACTCCACAATGTACAAACCTGACAACCAACCAACAATTTCTTAAGTGTATGAACCATTTTGTAGCTTGTAAAAAAAAAAGATACATGAAACTCATAATGTAACAAGCAGGTCGGAAGTCCTCCAGCCTCCAACTATTTCATTAAGTACAATCCAGGTGCTGCAAATGACACTCAAACCTGAGTACCATCCCCAGCCGACCCACCACCAGCTGCTGCTGACACTCTTCCCGGGAGGAAGAGCCACCCGTCCGGGTATCCACTCTTAAGCGACCCACTCTTCAGGGGCATTTCAATCTTCCCCCTCTTCGTTGGTATCATCCTCCTCTTCAGTGTCAGCGTGAGGTGCCAACCTACACTGACTGCCAACCAGGACCCAGCAGCTCCAAATCTCCCTCCTGAAGCCATTGAGAAGAGCCCTGCTGTGCTCTTCACCACAGGAAACCCAAGTTTACACAGTAGGAGAAAGCCACACTGGAGGAAGACCCCAGATCTCTCTTAGAAATGGAATATACTATCCAGCCTCAACGTCCCTGATCAACTAAAGGATTAAACGTTCCCTGTCTTACCTATAACTTCTCCACACACCACCAGACTAATTGGACCGGAATTCTAGAAGCCCTTTGTCCTACCTTCGAAATCATGTCAGCTCTTGATCAAATATTTGAACTGTATCTGTGCAGGCAATAGCTAACCAAACTGTTGCGTCACTAGCATTGATCTCCAACAAACTTGCCTCTTGCTTCTTGTACTTTCCACATGAAGATCTGTGCTTCAATGTTCAGTTTGGACATGAACAATTACTTTGACCATATATTTATCATCTGCACCTTGGTTTTCTGTACTGTAATTGTGGTATCTTTGTAAGAAAATTGGTGACAGTGATCATAGTGATGTATAAAAATATAGAACATAAACTACCTCAATCTTCAATTGATATGTACAGTACCGGTCTCATATCAAGAATACCTCCCATTTTTGCAGTATTGTGTTTTGTGATGGTTTCATTTTTTTAACATTTGTGTTTGGTGATGTTTACAATCTAGTAAAGGGCGATTGTCAAATTGTTTGTAGTATTTGTGTTTGGTGGCGTTAACATTTTATAGGAAAGGTTGATTTTTACTTTTTTTTCTTTTTTACAAGCACCTTTCTTCGATGCTGGGCGGATGTTCTCTTGCATGGATATCTTCAATGATGATTGGTGAGGCTTGAATGTTGAGGAATGCATTAATCTCTAAACAGTTAGATATTGTTATGCTTCCTCCTGTTATTAATCCCCTCCCTGTCAAACATCGGTCTCTATCCCTCCACTACTCTTGTTGATCGAACTATTGATATGTATTCACCTTCATCCTGTTCTCTTTGTCCTCCCTGCCAAAAGTCTGTCTCCAACCCCCTGTTGTTCTTAAAGGAATTGATCAACCGAGCAACCAAGGGGTTGGCATAAGCACAGAATGGCCCTTCTTTTGTCTCACAGTCCAACAACAGATCCCCCACAGACCGACAAGTAGGGGGCCGATCTTGAGCAGGTATCACACCCCACCAATTGTTCAACCTAGAGAGAGTAGGCGGATTGTGATTGGCTAGATTTGAATAACGGCAACCACAAAGAAATCAGTAGGTTACACCTTTGTGTATGTTAACAATGTAAGGTTTGGAGGTAATTTACCCTTGTCGGTCAATTGCCCATGTCAAATGTTATTTATTTTTTTTGGTTTTGGGTTTCCTGTGTGAGCCCACGATTAAAGCATAGAGAGAAAAAAACTTGGAAACTGCACCTTGATTTGATCATACTCCCTCCCTCTCTCTCTCGCTCTCTCTCTCTCTCTCTCTCTCTCTCTCCCCCTCTCTCTCCCTCTCTCTCTCTCTCTCTCTCTCTCTCTCTCTCTCTCTCTCTCTCTCTCTCTCTCTCTCTCTCTCTCTCTCTCTCTCTCTCTCTCTCTCTCTCTCTCTCTCTCTCTCTCTCGCTCAAACACTCAAATATAGACATACATACATACATGCACACACTCAGGCAACCTGTTTTTTTGTGAAACATATTTTTTTGATGATAGAAGAAGGCAGATCATTGCCCGATGAGGCTTCCTCATTGTGGAATTAGGCCAATGAGGCTTGCTCATTGGTATGTCGTGAGCGGCGGTCTTGAGAAGTCAGTCATGATGAGACAACGGTACATCCTGGTTACGGTATAAAGCTTCATTATGCTGATAATAAACAAAGATGTGGCAGCATGAGACTGCTGGCATCAGGTTAGGGAGGGAGAGAGAGAGAGAGAGAGAGAGAGAGAGAGAGAGAGAGAGAGAGAGAGAGAGAGAGAGAGAGAGAGAGAGAGAGACGCGAAAGCATAAGAATTTGATTGCTGGATAACCAAATGAATACATTCTGTGTATTGTCCTTGAGATTTATTCAACTCAAGTCATTATTGGATAGTTAATTAAGATCACAGGATGGTGTGTTGGTGGAGGCTACAGTTCCTGCATGTTGACGAGAAGGAATAGGTCAATGCTTCTACACGCTCTCTCTTTATTTTATTCATTTGTATATTTTCTTTTGAAAAATAAAAAGGTAATTCCATCGAGGCCTTCCTCCTCAATCCATAATGAATGGTGTACATCCACCTCCTCGCTGCATCGATGTTGTAGCCGGTGATTATAAATGTATTACATTAAACCTTGCCATTCTGGAGAATGTCAGTGCATTACAGAAACCATACGGAACCGTTTCGTCGTAGTACTACTGTTTTCATAAAATGTTGCACAGCATTGTAAACACAGTTAACTGTGTCTTGAATGAAAGCGTGTTGACGTAGGACAGGTATTACAAAGATTACAGGGAGTCATGGATTTCTTCAATTGCATGTTGTGTTTCTATACCTCAAAAACGTCTCAGCAAGATGTGTTTATTGAATTTAATAAAGCGTGATGACAATGCTCATGTAATTGAATGCTCGGACCTTACTATTTGTGTAGCTCTCTTTTTGTTATTCTCCAATCACAATAATTACAGCAACCTTGTAGAGACAATGGTTGTTCCGTGTTAAACTTTTTACCCAGAAATTCTTCTCCTTGTCTAAACACCTAAACCGACTATATTATAGGAACATCATTTTTTAACCACTACCAACCTGATTATTAATGCAAATATGCATTTATTGTTATTTCACAAATTGTCTTTAGAAAACCATCTCTAGCAGTGTGTGAACAACCCTGAAATGCATACAATGCATTTCCTTAATATAATTAACTTTACTGTATTTAAAAACAGCCGCAACTCATGAATGTAAATTGAATTTCATACTTATGATTATGATTGCAGCCTAAAATACCTACCATCATGCTAAAACTCCAGCTGAGTTACGGCATGACATGCTGACTTACTGACAACAAATCATCTTAAACTCTCGCTTTTGACTACATCATTCCATCAAGTCAATGTCTATGTCCTTCCTTCGGCTCTATAGTTATGATTTGTTCATGTATGGTATTGCCATGAATCATTATGGTGATGAACAAAAGGAAGGACCAAAGCTCGTTCATGAAACTGAAAGGAAAATAAAATGCGCACACCATACACATTTTTATTAATATAGAATATATTTATAACTTCATAAATATGAAGTTATAATATATATATATATATATAATATATATATCTTTACACTCAACAGCACTCCCTGTTTTCTATAGGAACTCAAGAAGCTTAAGATGTCGCCTGCTAACCAGCCACTCAATATAATGCATGTTCTTGTGTGAGTGCTTACAGAAAGCTGAGAACACAGGCCTGATTGAACTGCGGCCCCTTCACAGCGACGCCTCTCGTCTCCATATTAATGAAGACCCGTCTAATTGCCCACGCCATTAAGGAGAGTGCAGATGCTATCAGGGAGTGCACACACCATTATTTCTCGCAGTGTAACACATCATTAATATTTGTTTTGTTTGTTATTTCTTTTTTTTTTCTTTCTCCGGTGCATTTGTTGCTCACCACCTCCCACCCTATTTTTGAGAAGGTGATGTAGGAGAAGCAGGAGGAGTAGGAGGAGGAGGTGGAGGCGCAGGAGGGGGAGAAGGAGCAGGAGGAGGAGCAGGAGGGGGGAGGAGGAATAGGATGAAGAGCTGGAGGAGGAGGAGAAGGAGCAGGAGAGGGGAAGAGGAGGAGGAGCAGGAGGAGGAGGAGCAGGAGCAGGAGGAGGAGGAGCAGAATGAGGATCAGGAGGAGGAGGTAAATGATATCCTTCTTGCTTTGGATACAAATGCGAGCTCGATGCTTGTGTTGTTCGACCTCAGTGCTGCGTTTTACACGATCAACCACATAATTTTTCTTCACCGTCTTGAGCACTATGTTGGCTTCGGAGGTATGAATCTTACCTCACAGATAGAACACAATTTGTGCTCCATGAGGGTTCAGAATCGAAGCACTGCAAACTACGCTTTGGTGTACCACAAGGGTCGGTCCTTGGTCCACTGCTTTTTGCAATCTACATGCTTCCGTTGGGCGATGTTATCCGCAGCTTTGGAATTTGCTTCCACTGCTACACGGATGACCCCAAACTCTTTATTCCTGTAAAAAAGATTTGGGACTCTGCCCAAATCCAGAAGGTTGAGTCTGCTCTGGCTGCGGTGAAGAGTTGGATGTCAAAGAATTTCCAGCAGCTTAACACTGGGAAGACAGAGCTGATAATTATAAGCTCATAATGGGACCAGAGAGAATTTGAGAATGTCTCAATGTGGTTTGATGGCTTCGCCATCCCACAGAGTGCATCTGTCAAAAATCTTGGTGTCCTGTTCGTCCCTTCGGCTGTGCTTTGACCAACATGTTAGAAGCATAACTAGAATTGCATTTTTCTGAGAAACATTGCAAAAATCAGACCTATGTTATCAGCAGCAGATGCAGAGACACTGATTCATGCATTTATATCATCAAGACTGGATTATTGTAATTCATTGTTCTCGGGTCTACCTAACTCTACCACGAGAAGTCTACAGCTTGTACAGCATGCTGCAGCTAGACTACTGGCTAGAACGAGAAAGTTTGATCACATCACTCCTATTCTTGCCTCTTTGCACTGGCTACCAATAACTTCCAGATCGGATTTTAAGGTGCTACAAAGCCTTGCATGGACTAGCTCCATCCTACCTGAAGGACCTGATCATTCCTTATGGTCCTTCTCGGTCCCTCCGGTATTCGGGAGCTGGCCTTATTTCGCTACAAAGGTTAAAAAGAAATCGGCTGGACAGAGAGCACTTGCCTTTGGAGCCCCCTTCTTATGGAATAGGCTGCCACCGGTGATCAGGGAAGATGACTCTGTGGAGTTATTCAAAGGAAAGTTTAAGACACACCTCTACAGTCTTGCGTTTGGAACTTAGGGGCGTGAAACCGATACAGATGCGATGTGAAGACCACTGCTTGTTTGTTTGTGCGTTCGTTAATACAGTAACTATGTACTTTTCCCTTCTAATTCACTATTCTGTCTGTTGTAGTGTGTTGTAGTGTGTAGTGTGGTGACTGGACTGGATGCCTGGGCTCTACTCATGGTTAACTGGCCAGCACTACATCATCAATTTAATATTATTTCCATGTCCTTACCTGTATGTCAATTATGGCACCCATTGCACTCCTGGCCATCCCTGGAAGAAGGGATCCCCTACTATATGTTTCTTCTCAAGATTTCTTCCTTGCTAATTCATGGAGTTTTTTCTTGGGTAAAGGGGGGTGTCATAAATATTTGGCTTGTTAAACCCTTTGAGACTGTAATGGTGAATAAGGGCTGTACAAATAAAATTGAATTGAATTGAATTGAGGAGGAGCAGAGGGAGAAGGGGGAGGAGGAGGATAAGGAGTAGGAGGAGGAGCAGAAGGAGGCGAAGGATAAGAAGGAGGAGCAGGATTAGAAGGAGGAGAAGAAGCAGGAGGAGGAGGAGGAGGAGGAGGAGGAGGAGGAGGAGGAGGAGAAGAAGCAGGAGGAGGAGGAGGAGGAGGAGGAGGAGGAGGAGGAGGAGGAGGAGGAGGAGGCTGGTGGCAGAGAACGATGCTTTTCAGGAATTAAAGTGACGTTCCCTGGCTCCAGGCCAACATTTTACATTCAGCATTCAAATGACCCCAAAAATGAATAATAAAATGACACCCACACAACGGCCTCGACCACAGCGAACCCTCTGGTCACCCGGTGGCCGCCTACCTAGAGAAAGGAGCGTGTAAGTAAATAGGAACCCCTCTGTAACTTTGGTCTGCATAAAAAGGTCAGATGGCTCAGAGCGAGGTGTGATCTATTCAGCAAACTGCCATGTCTCGCCATAACCTTTCGTTAGCCAGGCTGCTCTTACGTCAATGTGCGTCAGTGTGTGTGTGTGTGTGTGTGTGTTTCTGCGTGTGTGTGCGTGGGGTGGGGGTGGGGGGGGGGGTTGTTGTTACTGTATTCAGCTGACAATGCTGTAAGCATTGAGTTTGTGCCTGAACGCTCTGAGAGGGGCAATCTGCTAACACCATATCACCATAAAACACGTCGACTGTAACAAGCGGAGATAGGTGTGTGCGTGAGTGTGTGCGTGTGTGTGTTTGTGAGAAAGTTTAAATCTGGCGATGTGATGTTTCGCTGAGTGTGCACAATTATGACGGATGGATGAATTCATCACCCTTAATGATTCACATTCTCAGCAATTAGGAGTTTAAGGTAGACAAATAGATTCTAACGGGAGTAGACCCAGACGTTCCGATCTGTGAAGCCGCGCCTTGCTGCTATGTTTAACATACTAATTCAATTTCCATTAACACTGGGAAGGCAGGCTGGGAAGGCACGGAAAGACACGTTTTTCACTGTCAAGCAAGTGAAGTTTCTGAACTAAGGCCTAAAATACATTTTAGCTGGGTAAAATAGTGGCGATGGATGGTCCCATGTCTAAATATACACACAATGTTGATATTTAAACGCATAACATGTAACAGTTCAATATTAAAATACCTTAAAACGACTAAACCTATCCAACATATTTTGTTATCATCTAATTCCCATTTGCTTCCAACAATTTTGAAACCCAGAGGATTTATTCACCGGTTCCGGTCAATTACATTTGGTTGCCTGTCAATGGCGTCCGATGCCCTTTACCCCCTAACCTCTGTGGAAACCAGCAATAACCAGGAGACCTTGTTTATTGATCTGATATTTTAATATCGATTGAGCTTACAACGGTATGCTATTTTGACAAGCGGCTCATGCCAGTCACCAAGCTAACGCAGTGTTTCCCACACATAGATTTTTCTTGGTTTATTATTATTTTAAGGTTTGTCTTCCATCCGAGAGAATGGCACTATCCGCCAGCAATTGGTACGTTTAAGTTACTTACTGAAACATTTCCACCAATGTATTATATACAGTGTGTGTTATGTCAGTCTAACCTGTATAACATACAGTCCATGTTGAGTCAGTTTAACCTGTATTATATACAGTCCATATTAAGTCAGTTGAACCTGTATTATATGCAGTCTATGATCGTTACTCCCACACTAGCCTAATTGGCTACTCTGTTGAACTGCTTTTTACTGTTGTTGAGCTATGATACATGTC